>NC_081780.1:26109171-26314924 GCF_963082965.1 Carassius carassius
AACTTAATTTCATTTTTATAACATACATATATTAAATATGTGACATTGTAAAGGGTTATGGGGACAAAACCACATTGTGGTTTATGAGGACAGTAGTGTTTATGAGGTCTCTATACATACAATACACAGATCGAGTTAATTGATGGTTTATGAGGACAAGTGTTTATGAGGTCTCTACACAGACAACACACAGATCGAGTTAATTGATGGTTTATGAGGACATTAGTGTTTATGAGGTCTCTATACATACAACACACAGATCGAGTTAATTGATGGTTTATGAGGACATTAGTGTTTATGAGGTCTCTATACATACAACACACAGATCGAGTTAATTGATGGTTTATGAGGACATTAGTGTTTATGAGGTCTCTATACATACAACACACAGATCGAGTTAATTGATGGTTTATGAGGACATTAGTGTTTATGAGGTCTCTATACATACAACACACAGATCGAGTTAATTGATGGTTTATGAGGACATTAGTGTTTATGAGGTCTCTATACATACAACACACAGATCGAGTTAATTGATGGTTTATGAGGACAAGTGTTTATGAGGTCTCTATACATACAACACACAGATCGAGTTAATTGATGGTTTATGAGGACATTAGTGTTTATGAGGTCTCTACACAAACAACACACAGATCGAGTTAATTGATGGTTTATGAGGACAAGTGTTTATGAGGTCTCTACACAAACAACACACAGATCGAGTTAATTGATGGTTTATAAGGACAAGTGTTTATGAGGTCTCTACACAAACAACACACAGATCGAGTTAATTGATGGTTTATGAGGACATTAGTGTTTATGAGGTCTCTACACAAACAACACACAGATCGAGTTAATTGATGGTTTATGAGGACAAGTGTTTATGAGGTCTCTACACAAACAACACACAGATCGAGTTAATTGATGGTTTATGAGGACATTAGTGTTTATGAGGTCTCTACACAAACAACACACAGATCGAGTTAATTGATGGTTTATGAGGACAAGTGTTTATGAGGTCTCTACACAAACAACACACAGATCGAGTTAATTGATGGTTTATAAGGACAAGTGTTTATGAGGTCTCTACACAAACAACACACAGATCGAGTTAATTGATGGTTTATGAGGACAAGTGTTTATGAGGTCTCTATACATACAACACACAGATCGAGTTAATTGATGGTTTATAAGGACAAGTGTTTATGAGGTCTCTACACAAACAACACACAGATCGAGTTAATTGATGGTTTATAAGGACAAGTGTTTATGAGGTCTCTACACAAACAACACACAGATCGAGTTAATTGATGGTTTATGAGGACATTAGTGTTTATGAGGTCTCTATACATACAACACACAGATCGAGTTAATTGATGGTTTATGAGGACAATAGTGTTTATGAGGTCTCTACACAGACAACACACAGATCGAGTTAATTGATGGTTTATGAGGACATTAGTGTTTATGAGGTCTCTATACATACAACACACAGATCGAGTTAATTGATGGTTTATGAGGACATTAGTGTTTATGAGGTCTCTATACATACAACACACAGATCGAGTTAATTGATGGTTTATGAGGACAAGTGTTTATGAGGTCTCTATACATACAACACACAGATCGAGTTAATTGATGGTTTATGAGGACATTAGTGTTTATGAGGTCTCTACACAAACAACACACAGATCGAGTTAATTGATGGTTTATGAGGACATTAGTGTTTATGAGGTCTCTACACAAACAACACACAGATCGAGTTAATTGATGGTTTATGAGGACATTAGTGTTTATGAGGTCTCTATACATACAACACACAGATCGAGTTAATTGATGGTTTATGAGGACATTAGTGTTTATGAGGTCTCTATACATACAATACACAGATCGAGTTAATTGATGGTTTATGAGGACATTAGTGTTTATGAGGTCTCTATACATACAATACACAGATCGAGTTAATTGATGGTTTATGAGGACAATAGTGTTTATGAGGTCTCTACACAAACACACAGATCGAGTTAATTGTATAAGGGAACACAAACTACATAATAATTATATTATATACATATATGTACAAAATGGGAGAAGGAGCAATTATATATCTGCAATCAATTAACTTCTGGACAATATGTCATTGCTCTGCTTTGCCACTACCTGTTTGTGATTGCAAGTATGTACTGACATGTGCACATATACTGCAGAAAAAGTACAAACCAAGAGAGAAAATGTCTGGTTTTGCATTAGGAGATACAGACAGTAGCATAAATATTAGTGTTTCATTAACAAGTTATTTTTTAATGGTTTCCTGGCCAGGAATTAACTAGGCCTCACATAAATTAGATACACATTTAATATATTTTAAATAAATATTTTGTACACTTCATATCATGGAAATGGTACTATTTGTGATCACAGGCTCCTGGCTCCTTTTGAGTTCATGTTGTTATTAAGTAAATTAACCTATCGGTGGATAGTGCAAAATGATTCTCACAAATCTGACATATACCAGCACAAAAATGGTCTATTACACAAATAATCTGTAATCTTTAAAGGAGGGGTGAAATGCTATTTCATGTGTAGCAGGGTGAAGTGTATCCGTGTTGATTATTGGCCAGTGTCATGTGAAAACATTGAACCTATCAGCAGTCTGGTGTCATGGTATAAAATGAGTTTTTTTGTCACTTGGGATGCGTTGACACCTGTACGGCCCCTTTACGGAGGCCGCCATTTATGAATGGGAGAGTAGGAAGTGCTGTCTCGGCTCTGTGCAGCCGTGCACAGGCTGCCCCGGGCTTTGAGGTTGGTAACCTACGTCTGTTTTGAGGATTTTCATCAATGGAACGTGTATTTACTATTTTGAGTCTGTGTAGTTCATTGACGAGCAACCGGCGGCATGTTGAGGCCAGCGAAAACGCATAGTGCTGCGCTGAGAACGTTTCCAATTTGAGTGACGAGAGCAAGGGTTTCACCTCTATATTGCGGGACGAGATGCGCGTCTGTTGACGTAACGCACTGCTGTCTTGCCTGGGCTTATTTTGGTCGTCTTTTTCGTCGGAGCGAACTTGCATAACCGTGAGCCGGGACGATTGCTCGCCGCAGTTTGAGAACTAAAGGGGAAGCTTGGCTGTTTTCAGCCCGGTCTCACCCCAAAACGTCACATACTGACGCGTCTTGACCAAACGGCAATATACGACGAAAAGGGTACCCCTAAAACGTCCATATGAGACGAAGACATAAGCGCACCAGCAGCGCCTCTAAGCGGTACCCTAACGCATACCTAAACCTACCCATAACCCAAATAGTCACATACGGACGTTTTAGGGGTACCCTTTTCGTCGTATATTGCCGTTTGGTCAAGACGCGTCAGTATGTGACGTTTGGGGGTGAGACTGTGTTGGTTTTCTCGCTGGCTTGTTCTTTGTGTGCGGGCGATCGTGGTTCGCTGGTTTCATTTTGATTTGTTTCTTGTTTGTTTCGAATTGTAATTGAGCTTTTTCTTTATTTTGTCTTGTGCTCATTTTTGCGTGTTTTGTATGTAATTTCCTTTTGTTTAAGTTTACTTTGAGTTACAGAACAAGATTGAAAGGAATATTGTTTTTGTGTATTCTTATTATTTTATATATGTTTGTGAATTGACTGTTTCTTTCTTTGGGGGCTGGCTCGTACCAGCTTGTTAATGTTTATTGTTTGTCTTTTCTTTTCTTGTAAACAGCGTGACGAAGAAAGGTAGAGGAGGGGTTGAGGAGGGGTTTAGCCGCTGTTTAACGGGGTTCACAATGAGTGATGTGCTTATTGAGTGATCTGACTACACCAGAGTGGGTGTGTGTGGATATTAAGTGTGTTGTGTGAATTGAGGGTCGCAGCAGGCCATCTCCCTCTCAATTAAGCTTTCTCGTGTATTTGTTTGTTTGAATTTATTGTTTCTTTTTATTTTTGAAGTCTTGAAGTGTTTTCCTTTTCTTTTTGACATGTGAATATTGAGCCCTTGATAGATTAATGTATTGATGGTTTTAAATTTTGTATTTGAATAAAACTGCCTCATCATTGATATTCCCTGGCCTATGTCTCTCTGCTCACCCACTTCTTTTGGTAACGAACCTGTGCGCTCCCTGATTTGGGGCTGATAGTTCCCGGTATATACCGGGTGGCGTAGTCGAACGTTATATAATTGGTTCATACAGTTCCCTCAAGTACCTGACGCCACTGGTTACACATGCATACTGAGTTTTTTACACTGTTAAAGAGTTGGATTCCCATGCTAAACATGGACAAAGTTTCAAAAATTAAATTGTACGTTTGAAGGAGTATTTCTGTGCCAAAAATTGTCCTTCCGGTTTGTTACAAGTTTCGGAAAGTTTTTTTTCGAGTATGGGTCTGTGTCACGCAAGATGGGGCGGAATTTCCTTATATGGGTCCTAAGGGCACTTCTGCCGGAAGAGCGCGGGCGCGCGCATCCGTAGACCAGAGAGAGAGAGAAGAGAGCGAAAGCAGTATACCCTAACCCAAATCAAAAACATCAGAGAAATAAGGTAAATGCTTTGTTAAAGAGATAAACCTTACAGTGTGTCTGAATCCCAAAAAAAAAAAAAAGAATTTTTGTAAATAGAAATGTTTGACAGCGCAAATGTACAAACACCTTAAACTGTTTGAAGCAGCCATCTCACTAGTCAGCTGAAACTGAAGAAGGTGCTGGTATTATTTGAACACTTTAGGGTGGTTTCCCATACAGGGCTTAAGACTAGTTCTAGACTAAAATAAACGTTACAGCTGTCTGAACTGAAAACGGGTTGCGCCGACATTTTAAAATGGATCAGTGCTATTGTTTTGTCTCAAAACGAAAGGTTGTGAGTTCGAGTCCCGGGCTGGCAGGAATTGTGGGTGGGGGGAGTGCATGTACAGTTCTCTCTCCACCTTCAATACCACGACTTAGGTGCCCTTGAGCAAGGCATCGAACCCCCAACTGCTCCCCGGGCGCCGCAGCATAAATGGCTGCCCACTGCTCTGGGTGTGTGTTCACAGTGTGTGTGTGTTCACTGCTCTGTGTGTGTGCACTTCGGATGGGTTAAATGCAGAGCACAAATTCTGAGTATGGGTCACCATACTTGGCTGAATGTCACTTTCACTTTCAAAATGAACACACATTCATTTTTGTAAGCCATGTTTGTAAAAACGCTTAGGCATTAATATATTTTTTAATCTATAAAATATTTCCTTCAAACACAACATTCAGCCAAAATTATCCATAGTAATTATCTAAGATGTCTTCCTCTCCTCAGCTGACCATAGCTCAGCTATTTTATTTGTCCAGTGATGTTATGTTTACACTGAAATGTTGATACTGTCCCAAACATTTCATTTAGCTTCATAAGATATGTAATAACCCCCTGATCTCATGTGGTTTACTTTAAAGGGTTCATCACAAAATGAAAATTGTATCATTAATTACTCACCCTCACGTCGTTCCAAACCCGTAAGACCTTCGTTCATCTTCAGAACACAAATATTTTTGATGATATAAGAGAGGTATCTGTCCCTCCATAGACAGCAACACAACTTAAATGATTTAGGTCCAGAACATAGTAAATACAGTCCATGTGACATCAGTGGATCAACTTCAGTTTTGAGAAGTATTTATATATATTTTATTTTATTTTTTTTTTGTTTAATTATTTATTTTTAAATATATGCCTTTTTTGGGAAAACAGATGACCATAGACTGGCGAGAAACCATATATGGTAATTTCATTGACCTAGATTTGCTAAATATATATTTTTTTAAGTCACAAAAGCTCAGAAGTCTTGTAATAACCCTCCAATAACACTCCAGGGTTGAAGTTATAAATTTCCATTTATTTCAATGAATGAAAAATGAATTTAATTTCTGGGTAAAACACGCAAAAGTAATGCAATTTTATTACACAAACTGCTATATGTTATAATGATAACACTTGTAATTCATGAAATATTCGTGAATATTCATAAAAAAACTTCTTTAAAAACAACTTTTAGGAAGTACAATCAGTGAACACGGAAGAATTAGAAGAGTAAACGGTAACACTTTACAATAAGATGTCATTTGTTAACATTAAATACATAAGTTAACATGAACTAAGAATGAACAGCTGTATTTTTATTAACTAACATTAACAAAGATTAATAGTGTAATTTTATTAACTAACATTAACAAAGATTAAATACATAATTTAACATGAACTAACATTAACAAAGATTAATAAAGAGTGTAATTACACTCTTTATTAATCTTTGTTAATGTTAGTTCATGTTAAATTATGTATTTAATGTTAACAAATGACATTTTATTGTAAAGTGTTACTGAGTAAAGAAGAGTGGAATCAGTTAAAACTCATTTTGCGCTTCAGGGTTACCCCTCTGTTACGGACAAAATCTCTGATGTTTTGTAAAGTTCTATTTTGTAGAACTGGCTCGCACTTCTTGCACAGCTCACACTCTCTTAAAGACGCCAGATGACCTTTGGCAATGTGTGGTTTGAAATGCTTTAATACTGCATTGACCTCTGCATTCGACCACGGTCGCCTTGCACCTTTGTCTGGCTTCTGTTTACCACCAACTAAGAACAAACAAGACAATACAAATGTTTGTTAAAATCACTAACTTGTTTTTGGTATTGTGCCTTGCAGGACACATTTGAATAGAGAGTATCCAAAATTGAATAACAAAGTGTCATTCATGTTCTTATCAAAAAGCCAATCTGCAGCTTTCGTTCTTTCAGCTTTGTCTTTTAATTATTTAATGAAAAGTCATTAAATCTGATCCATATTAGCACTAGAAATTGAGACTCAATTTTGTAAAATATAGGGGTGTAACGATTCAGGTATCGTGTGTCATACGATTCATGGTAATTTTCCAAATCATAGTGATCATCCCTATCCCCTTGTTAGTGGAGACTTGAGTGAGCAGAGCAGGTGCGTGTCATTAATTAGTCGTTTGGAATGGACTTGTCAAAGGAAGCGATGTCATTTCCTCATTATCTTCAGCTGGGATGTTCCCGTGACGAACATGTGTGCGTCAGCAGATGTCACTGTTTTAATGTCATAAATGTCTTTTTATTTATGTGACCATGAAACGTATGATACGCAGATCATTACACCCCTAGTAAAATATATTTTATATTAAATACAAATTAAATTCCAACTTGACCATACCAATGCGTCCAGTAATTGGTCTGTCAGCTGAACTGCATGTAGGTTGTTCGGTGTGCATGTCCAAGTTACTGCCTGAAAAATATGTAAAAACAGAACAGATGCAATTTATTGACATAGTATTTGAGGTATGCCTGTTTCAGTGTACAGAGAAATATAAACCTGGTATAACTTTTTTGTAATATTCTATTAGCAAATAAAAATCAATCTACATACCATTTTGTCCACATATATTTGTGTCAGTCTCCATGTGTTCATCTGACAATCATGTAACAGAAAAGTGTAGGTGATGCATTTTATTAAATTCAGTGCACCCGACTGATGATCAGTGCTGCTACAATTTCATTTTCTGCAGAGTTGTAGTGAAATTCTCTAGGTTATGTACGGTAACCCTCGTTCTCTGATGGAGTGAATGTAGACGCTGTGTCGAGTGTATGACACTAGGGTTGTTCTTGGGAGCCCAAACACCTTTGAGATCTTTGAGAAAAGGCCAATGAAATAATTTGCATAGCTAGCCACACCCCGATATCCGGGTATAAATACTCGCAAGCGAAGGTTGAGGAGGAGAGCAGCTAAGCTCCAGTGGTCCTGGAGGACCCGACTCCGGTGATCTTGAGTCCCGAGGGTCCTGGAGGATCTGGCTACGGTGGTTCTGAATCCAGTGGTCCGGGAGGACCCAACTCCGTTGGTCTCGAATCCAGTGGTCCTGGAGGACCCGACTGATGGTCCTGAAGGATCTAATTCTGGTGGTGTCAGGTCTGGTGGTCCTGGAGGATCTGACCCTGGTTGGTCTCAGATCTGATGACTTCGATATTCTCGAGTCTGGTGGTCCTCAGAAGAATCGACTCAGGTCTCAGACTTTGCAATGGAGTCACCCAATCTCACAGCTTCTGCCCTAATAAAGAAGGTGGTCTTCGCTTATTACCTCAGGGCTGTTCTGCATGCGTGGACCACTCCAGAGCCCGCTGTAGTCTAGGAATCCTCAGAGCCCGCTTCAGTCCAGGAGTCCTCAGAGCCCACTTCAGTCCGGGAGTCCTCAGAGCCCACTTCAGTCCGGGAATCCTCAGAGCCCGCTCCAGTTTGGGAACCCTTAGCCCCTTGGCCTCTTGCACTGCCAGCTCCGCCCTGGCTCTTTACTCTGTCAATCCCTGTGTTCTGTGGATTTGTGTTTTGAACTTCATTAAATCTTGCTGCACTTGGATCTTTTGTTCTGTGGTTTGTAACAGCAAGTATTTTCCAAAGGGTAACGGGTAACAGGTAAAAGGGAAACTTGCAATAGGTAAGGATGTTCCAAAGGGAAAAGGTTACCAGGTAAGAACACTAAACTAAATCATGAACGCAACATTTTGTTTTTGCCCTCATTTTTCATGAGCTGAACTCAAAAATGTGGAGAGTGGAGGGGCCTTTTACTGTGGCCAGCCTAAGGCACACCTGTGCAATAATCATGCTGACTAATCAGCATCTTGATATGCCAGCAAAGGAGAAGTGCTCACTTACACAGATTTAGACAGATTTGAGAACAATATTTGAGAGAAATAGGCCTTTTGTGTACATAGAAAAAGTATGAAATCTTTGATCTCTAATCTTAAATCTTTGAATTCAGCTAATGAAAAATGGGGGCAAAAACAAAAGTGTTGCATTGGTTTTTGGCACCACATTCATCTGCAAACTTCCTGAGACACTGATGTCCCCTGTAGTATGTGAGGCAGTGAGGAACAGCGAATAAATATTCAGTCTCTAAATCTGATGATTATGAAGAGAGAGCAGTGTGGTGTGCCAAACAAGAATTTGTCATTTCAGGAGTTAGCAACACTGCCACTTTTCTTCCCCTTTTTCCCTTGAGCTCGACCCGCTCAAAGTACATGCACAATTTCTGTTCATACTCAGACAAATTCATTTCTTTTTGTGTGATTGAACAATCTTGTTCCAGGACCCGTCTCCTATTGAAAAGCACAATCTTGGTCAGTGGAGTTCTTGCAACATTGGAATAGCTCTGTGGTGTTGCCGCCTCCCCCAGTGCTGGAGTTGCTAACTTTGATTTTATCATCAAGATGCTTGTCAAGCTTCATGTTGTCTTCGGGGAGTGGTAGTTTCGTTGGCTTGTTACATTTTAAATCACTAATCATGTTTAAGGCACTGTGTGAAAAGTACTCAGATGCTTTCAAGAAGCTTTATCATGCCAAGTGGTTTGAGGACTTGATTAGGGTTTTCATCTCCAGCCATGAGGGCATGGCAGTGAATTATGTAATTTCCTTTCAACAGGTAGTGGCCAATTTTTAATGCAAGAGTTGGAGTCTTATAGATGTTATGGTTCTTATCAAACCCTGCAGTTTCTTTCAAGGCCTCAATCACATTTAGGAAATTTGATGCTTTAACTGCATCCTATAAAGTTGGGACCGGAGACCTCTTGCGCATGCATGGTTTGTAGAAATCTGCCAAGCTGGCGGATTTTTTTGCCGAATATAGTCATGTTTTGAGGGGTCATGTCCGTGTTTACTGTAACAGGTAAAACAGGTAAGTATATTCCAAAGGGAAAAAGGTTACCAGGTAAGTACACTAAACTAAATTATAAATGCAACATTTTGTTTTTGCCCCCATTTTTCATGAGCTGAACTCAAAAATGTGGAGAGTGGAGGGGCCTTTTACTGTGGCCAGCCTAAGGCACACCTGTGCAATAATCATGCTGACTAATCAGCATCTTGATATGCCACACCTGTGAGGTGGATGGATTATCTTGGCAAAGGAGAAGTGCTCACTAACACAGATTTAGACAGATTTGTGAACAATATTTGAGAGAAATAGACTTTCTATGTACACAAAAGGCATTAGATCTTTGAATTCAGCTCATGAAAAATGGGGGCAAAAACAAAAGTGTTGCATTGTTTTTTTGGCACCACATTCATCTGCAAACTTCCTGAGACACTGATGTCCCCCTGTAGTATGTGAGGCAGTGAGGAACAGCGAATAAATACTCATTCTTGTTTGGCACACAACACTGCTCTCTCTTCATACTCAGCTTTAGAGACTTTGTCATTTCAGGAGTTAGCAACACTGCCACTTTTCTTCCCCTTTTTCCCTTGAGCTCGACCCGCTCAAGGTACATGCAGATCTTCTGTTCATACTCAGACAAAATCATTTCTTTTTGTGTGATTGAACAGTCTCGTTCCAGGACTCATCTATTGAAAAGCACAATCTTGGTCAGTGTTGTTCTTGCAATATTTGAATAGTTCTGTGGTGTTGCCGCCTCCTCCAGTGCTGGAGTTGCTGACTTAGCTTTTTCATCAAGATGCTTGTTAAGATTCATGTTGTCTTTGGTGAGTAGTAGTTTTGTTGGCTTGTTATATTTTAAATCACTAATCGTGTTTAAGGGACTGTGTGAAAAGTACTCAGACCACTTGGCCTGATAAAGCTTCTAGAAAGCATCTGAGGACTTGATTAGGGTTTTCATCTTCAGACATGAGGGCATGGCAGTGAGTTATGTCATTTCCTTTCAACAGGGAGTGGCCAATTTTTAATGCAAGACTTGGAGTCTTATAGATGTTATGGTTCTTATCAAACCCTGCAGTTTCTTTCACAGCCTCAATCACATTTAGGAAATTTGATGCTTTAACTGCATCCTATAAAGTTGGGACCGGAGACCTCTTGCGCATGCATGGTTTGTAGAAATCTGCCAAGCTGGCGGATTTTTTTGCCGAATATAGTCATGTTTTGAGGGGTCATGTCCGTGTTTACTGTAACAGGTAAAACAGGTAAGTATATTCCAAAGGGAAAAAGGTTACCAGGTAAGTACACTAAACTAAATTATAAATGCAACATTTTGTTTTTGCCCCCATTTTTCATGAGCTGAACTCAAAAATGTGGAGAGTGGAGGGGCCTTTTACTGTGGCCAGCCTAAGGCACACCTGTGCAATAATCATGCTGACTAATCAGCATCTTGATATGCCACACCTGTGAGGTGGATGGATTATCTTGGCAAAGGAGAAGTGCTCACTAACACAGATTTAGACAGATTTGTGAACAATATTTGAGAGAAATAGACTTTCTATGTACACAAAAGGCATTAGATCTTTGAATTCAGCTCATGAAAAATGGGGGCAAAAACAAAAGTGTTGCATTGTTTTTTTGGCACCACATTCATCTGCAAACTTCCTGAGACACTGATGTCCCCCTGTAGTATGTGAGGCAGTGAGGAACAGCGAATAAATACTCATTCTTGTTTGGCACACAACACTGCTCTCTCTTCATACTCAGCTTTAGAGACTTTGTCATTTCAGGAGTTAGCAACACTGCCACTTTTCTTCCCCTTTTTCCCTTGAGCTCGACCCGCTCAAGGTACATGCAGATCTTCTGTTCATACTCAGACAAAATCATTTCTTTTTGTGTGATTGAACAGTCTCGTTCCAGGACTCATCTATTGAAAAGCACAATCTTGGTCAGTGTTGTTCTTGCAATATTTGAATAGTTCTGTGGTGTTGCCGCCTCCTCCAGTGCTGGAGTTGCTGACTTAGCTTTTTCATCAAGATGCTTGTTAAGATTCATGTTGTCTTCGGTGAGTAGTAGTTTTGTTGGCTTGTTATATTTTAAATCACTAATCGTGTTTAAGGGACTGTGTGAAAAGTACTCAGACCACTTGGCCTGATAAAGCTTCTAGAAAGCATCTGAGGACTTGATTAGGGTTTTCATCTTCAGACATGAGGGCATGGCAGTGAGTTATGTCATTTCCTTTCAACAGGGAGTGGCCAATTTTTAATGCAAGACTTGGAGTCTTATAGATGTTATGGTTCTTATCAAACCCTGCAGTTTCTTTCACAGCCTCAATCACATTTAGGAAATTTGATGCTTTAACTGCATCCTATAAAGTTGGGACCGGAGACCTCTTGCGCATGCATGGTTTGTAGAAATCTGCCAAGCTGGCGGATTTTTTTGCCGAATATAGTCATGTTTTGAGGGGTCATGTCCGTGTTTACTGTAACAGGTAAAACAGGTAAGTATATTCCAAAGGGAAAAAGGTTACCAGGTAAGTACACTAAACTATATTATAAATGCAACATTTTGTTTTTGCCCCCATTTTTCATGAGCTGAACTCAAAAATGTGGAGAGTGGAGGGGCCTTTTACTGTGGCCAGATTAAGGCACACCTGTGCAATAATCATGCTGACTAATCAGCATCTTGATTGGGCTGCTAATACAAAAACCTCCCCGTGGTGCAGCCTGGGAAACGCTGACTGGTACAATCAGATTTTTTTATCCGATATTACTACCGCCAGTAGGCCAATATATGTATACCAACCCGAGCAATCTAACAGATGACGATGCCGAAGCGCAACAGATACTCGCCCCCCCTCGGGGCCTGCACTGTCAATCGCCCCAATTAATATTGAAGGTTTCTCCAGACGCAAGGCAGACATACTAGCAACAGCGGTCAGATGCTTCGACATAGTGTGCATGCAGGAAACCCATATCGGCCCTGCACAACACCGACCAGCCATCCCTGGAATGAAGCTGGTGGCTGAGATCCGACACAGACAGTATGGGTCAGCTGTATTCAGCAGACAAAACCTTGCGATTGAAGAGGTCTGCACCCACATCACCAATGGGCAAATGGAAACCATCACAGTTGCCCTCCCGAATGTCTCTGTCACATCAGTGTATAAACCCCCCCCATAGCCCGTTCCTCCACCCTGAACTGCAAGATAGATGCAAAAGGAAATACCACATCAGCATCGGGGACTTCAATGCTCATAGCACACTGTGGGGTTATGAAGTGAACAATCAGGATGGAGATGAAGTCGAAACCTGGCTTGAGTCGAAACACCTGACCCTGATCCACGATGCTAAACTGTCAAAATCTTTCCACAGCGCCAGATGGAAACGAGGATATAACCCAGATCTTGTTTGCGTGAGCAGTGAACTAACATCGAGAGTTGTGAAAGCTGTCCTGGATCCTATCCCCCACACGCAACACCGGCCAATCACCATAACCATCAAATCTGTCCTCCAAGCAACTACCGTCCCCTTCCGCAGAAGGTTTAATCTGCGGAGGGCAGACTGGCTGCCGTTCCAACAGGAGATTGAAAACTCCATCTTCAGCATTCCATCACACCCCAACAACTACAACATGTTTATAGACTTGTTGAAAAGGTCAGCCAGGCGACATATACCAAGAGGATGCCAGACCGAGTACATCTCCGGACTGTCAGAAACATCTAAT
This sequence comes from Carassius carassius, assembly GCF_963082965.1. Lineage (NCBI taxonomy): Eukaryota > Metazoa > Chordata > Actinopteri > Cypriniformes > Cyprinidae > Carassius > Carassius carassius. The sequence goes on from NC_081780.1 coordinate 26,122,569, forward strand.
GAGCTATTGAAAGCCTACCACGAGGCATATCATGAGGACCCCTTCTCCCCCACCGCCACAGAACTCGGGAGAGACCCTGCTAAACAAAGTTGGGGAAGATCGAAGGCTAGCCTGGAAGGAGCTGTTAGAAAATACCAACATGACCAACAACAGCAGGAAGGCATGGGCCACAATCTGCCGCCTCGGCGAAGACCATACCACACCACCCACGCTCTCAACAGTCACAGCAAATGCAGTTGCAGCACAGCTGGTGGCAAACGGTCGCAGCCAAAACCGGCGCAGACCCACAGGTGAATACCGCCGGACAGCGGTACCAGACCACCCACAACCAGCCAGAGCACTTACCAAGCCTTTCGATCCACAAGAACTGGAAGCTGCAATGAACATGCTGAAACCTGGGAAAGCAGCAGGAACCGACGATGTACTGACGGAAATGATACAGCACCTGAGACCTAAAGCAAAGACCTGGCTCCTAGAAATGTTGAACTCATGCATGGCAGAGAAAATAATCCCTCCGGCATGGAGAAAGGCCAAGATAGTCGCAATTCTCAAACCTGGAAAGGATCCATCATCCCCAAAGAGTTACAGACCAACTTCACTCCTCTGCATCACCTACAAGCTCTATGAGAGGCTATTACTCCAACGCCTTATGCCAGTTATAGACTCCAAGCTTACTAAAGATCAAGCTGGTTTCCGTCCTGGTCGCTCCTGTGCTGGGCAGCTATTGAACCTCACCCAACATATTGAGGATGGTTTTGAGTGTAAACTCATCACTGAAGCAGCTTTTATAGATCTTACTGCTGCCTATGATACAGTCCAGCACCGCACCATGATTAGGAAACTTTTTGACATGACTGGTGACCTCGACCTGTGCCAAATCATCAAAAGCCTCCACAACAACAGGCGCTTCTTTGTCCAATTAAATGACAAGAAGAGCAAATGGAAAGCCCAAAAGAACGGCCTACCACAAGGCAGTGTACTGGCCCACCTCCTCTTCAACATCTACACTAATGACCAACCACTTCACTCACAATGCTGCCGCTTTATTTATGTGGACGATCTCTGCATCACCACCCAACAGGAGAACTTCCAGAAGATTGAGGCCGTCCTGGATAATGCCCTTCAAGAGATGTCAACCTACTACAAAAACAACCACCTGAAACCCAACCCATCAAAAACTCAACTATGCAGCTTCCATCTCAAAAATCAAGATGCGAAAAAAGAACTGAGCATCTCATGGGATGGCCACAAACTCTCCAACCACCCTCACCCTGTGTACCTGGGAGTCACACTCGACAGGACACTCTCTTTCAAAACTCACCTCCAGAATACCAAAGCCAAGATCAACACTCGCAACAACATTCTGCGCAAACTGGTAAACTCAAAATGGGGTGTTGACCCATCAACCATCCGTGCAACTGCCCTAGCCCTGTGCTTCTCCACAGCCGAATACGCGTGCTTAAGCTGGAGCCGCTCCCACCATACCAAACTGATTGACATAGCCCTCAACGACACCTGCCGCATTATCACGGGATGTATAAAGACAAGTCAGTCCCGTGCCTCTATGCTCTAGCTGGCATTGCCCCCCCCCCCCCCCCCCCCCCTTTACATGAGACGATCCATCATTGCCCAAGACGAGCGGAGAACACAGGAGTTTGACACCAGGCATCCCCTGCACGGACACATAGCACCCCCACCCCGTTTGAAATCGAGAGCCAGTTTCCTGCTGACAGTCCCACTTCTCCAGACAACCAAAGAAATAGCGAGGACCAACATTTGGAAAGATGACTGGAACCAGCTAACTACACGAGCCCAGGATTGGATGGAGAGAGGAATCACCCCAACTGAATGTCTCGGCAGTGGGCACGACCTCCTATGGCTAACCTGGAAGACCCTCAACAGACTACGAGTGGAACAGGGGAGGTGCAAAGCACTTATGAAAACATGGAACCACCAGACAGACGACAAATGTAGCTGTGGAGCAGTTCAGACAATGTCTCATCTACTGGAGTGTGAAAACGCCCCCCAGTGCAGCCCCCAGGACCTGGCAGAACCGACCCCATCAGCTGTGACCTGCGCCAGATATTGGCAGAACGACATCTGACATTGCAACGGACTCGAAGAAGAAGCATCTTGATATGCCACACCTGTGAGGTGGATGGATTATCTTGGCAAAGGAGAAGTGCTCACTAACACAGATTTAGACAGATTTGTGAACAATATTTGAGAGAAATAGACTTTCTATGTACACAAAAGGCATTAGATCTTTGAATTCAGCTCATGAAAAATGGAGGCAAAAACAAAAGTGTTTGAGACACTGATGTCCCCTGTAGTATGTGAGGCAGTGAGGAACAGCGAATAAATACTCATTCTTGTTTGGCACACCACACTGCTCTCTCTTCATACTCAGATTTAGAGACTTTGTCATTTCAGGAGTTAGCAACACTGCCACTTTTCTTCCCCTTTTTCCCATGAGCTCGACCCGCTCAAAGTACATGCACATCGTCTGTTCATACTCAGACAAAATCATTTCTTTTTGTGTGATTGAACAGTCTCGTTCCAGGACTCATCTATTGAAAAGCACAATCTTGGTCAGTGTTGTTCTTGCAATATTTGAATAGTTCTGTGGTGTTGCCGCCTCCTCCAGTGCTGCTGTTGCTGACTTAGCTTTTTCATCAAGATGCTTGTTAAGATTCATGTTGTCTTCGGTGAGTAGTAGTTTTGTTGGCTTGTTATTTTTTAAATCACTAGTCGTGTTTAAGGGACTGTGTGAAAAGTACTCAGACCACTTGGCCTGATAAAGCTTCTGGAAAGCAACTGAGGACTTGATTAGGGTTTTCATCTCCAGCCATGAGGGCATGGCAGTGAGTTATGTCTTTTCCTTTCAACAGGGAGTGGCCAATTTTTAATGCAAGACTTGGAGTCCTATAGATGTTGTGGTTTTTATCAAACCCTGCAGTTTCTTTCACAGCCTCAATCACATTCAGGAAATTTGATGGTTTAACCGCATCCTTAGGACTGGAGACCTCTTGCACATGGTCTGTAGAAATCTGCCAAGCTGGTGGAGTTTTTGCAGAATATAGACGCGTTTTGAAGGGTCATGTCCGTGTTTACTGTAACAGGTAATAATATTCCAAAGGGAAAAGGTTACCAGGTAAGTACACTAACCAAAATTATAAAAGCAACATTTTGTTTTTTGCCCCCATTTTTCACGAGCTGAACTCAAAAATGTGGAGATTGGAGTGGCCTTTTACTGTGGCCAGCCTAAGGCACACCTGTGCAATAGTTATGCTGACTAATCAGCATCTTGATAATCCATCCACCTCACAGGTGTGGCATATCTCGGCAAATGAGAAGTGCTCACTAACACAGATTTAGACAGATTTGTGAGCAATATTTGAGACAAACAGGCCTTTTGTGTACATAGAAAAAGTCTTAGACCTTTGAATTCAGCTCATGAAAAATGGGGGCAAAAACAAAAGTGTTGCATTTATAGTTTTGGTCAGAGTATATTCCAAAGGGAAGCGGGTAACAGGTAAGTACATGCACAGGTAAGTATATTCCAAAGGGAAAGGGGCAATGGGTAAGTATTTTCCTAAGGCAAACGGGTACCAGGTAAGTATTTTCCTAAGGCAAACGGGTACCAGGTAAGTATATTCCAAGTACATCCAATTGTGTATTAACTTATGTTAAGAGATGGATCCTTACTGTAAAATCTTTTCAAACTTATATGAACTTGCCTCCAATTTCATCAAGCGTTTTTCCTCGTAGCTCATGCAGCTTTCCTTTCTCAAGGGCAAGAAGCAGCTTGGAAATTTTTGCACTCTGTATGGTGGCCTCAGAAAGACGGTAAAACTGTCGGTGCACTGTTATGTCGTGACCCAAAAAGTCCGCCAGCTGATCCATTTCTTTGTTCTTTAAGTTTAACATCTGAGAAGTAGTTGCCATTTCTTTCCTCAGCTGAGTAGATCGTAAAAAATCAGGTTTTTGGGCACCACATTCATCTGCAAACTTCCTAAGACATTGATGTCCCCTGTAACATGTGAGGCAATGAGGAACGGCGAATAAATACTCGTTCTTGTTGGGCACACCACACTGCTCTCTCTTCATAATCATCAGATTTAAGGACTTCGTCATTTCAGGAGTCAGCAACACTGCCACTTTTCTTCCCCTTTTTCCCTTGAGCTCGACCCGCTCAAAGTACATGCACAATTTCTGTTCATACTCCGATAAATTCATTTCTTTTTGTGTAATTGAACAATCTGGTTCCAGGAAATTTTTAAGCTTCATTTTTTAAACTTCTCCTACTCGTCTCCTATTGAAAAGTACAATCTTGGTCAGCGTTGTTCTTGCAACATTGGAATAATTCTGTGGTGTTGCTGCCTCCTCCAGTGCTGCAGTTGCTGACTTTGCCTTTTCATCAAGATGCTTGTTAAGCTTCATGATGTCTTCGGTGAGTGGAAGTTTCGTTGGCTTGTTGTATTTTAAATCATTAATCGTGTTTAAAGCACTGTGTGAAATGTATTCAGACCACTTGGCCTGATAAAGCTTCTGGAAAGCATCTGAGGACTTGGTTTAGGGTTTTCATCTTCAGCCATGAGGGCATGGCAGTGAATTATGTCATTTACTTTCAACAGGGAGTGGCCGATTTTTAATGCAAGACTTGGAGTCTTATAGGTGTTATTGTTCTTATCAAACCCTGCAGTTTTCTTCACAGCCTCAATCACATTCAGGAAATTTGATGGTTTAACCGCATCCTCTAAAGTTAGGACTGGAGACCTCTTGCGCATTGTCTGTAGAAATCGGCCAAGCTGGCGGATTTTTTGCCGAATATAGTCGTGTTTTGAGGGATCATGTCCATGTTTTCGGTAAAGGGACTCTGCAAATCTTAAAAGGCAAAAGTCATTGCGAACAAGTGCAGCAATTTCATCATCGTGCATGCGGCTTAACATCTTAAGCACCCCTTCTTCAACAGCGCTTGAACATGTTGATTTGGCTACTGATGCTAAGCCAAGTATTCTCTTCCTGCCTTGGGGGTCATGGTCCGTTGGTCTTGAAGGGCACCTTCTCATGTGTCTCCATAGCTCTGCTCTCAAAAACATGCCCTTACAATGGAGACAATATTCATATTTTTTAAAGCCACCCTGGGCTCTTCTTTTGACTTTAAGCGAACCAGCTCCATCTTTCAGCACCTCACAGTTATGTATGAAGTTCCCTTTGTTTCTAAGTTTCTCTAGCCACTCCTTTCTACTTTTTGAGCCTGCAGGGAAACTCAAAGCTTTGGCGATCTCTGCATTTTCCTTAACATGAACTTTAAAATGTCTAGCTATTTTAAAATGAGCTTTTTTGCAAACAAAGCAAAAATTCAATCCCTTCTTTGCAATAGATGTTGAGTCTGTTGTGTTTGCGGATGTTTCCTTTGCAGTTATTCCACTGATGTGACTTATATCCATCATTGATGATTCTTTCTCTGCCAGAACTGTAGATTTTGCCAATCTGCTTGGTGGTTCATCATCTTCTGAATCGGTTTCTGAAGCTGGAACATATTCTGGATCATTATCTGATATGTCCTCTTCACTTGTTTCAGTTTCATTCTAATTCAAAGATAACAAAACAAATAGTAAGGCATACATAACACACACAAAAAACATTACAATGACACCATATTGAAGCATTGCAATGTACAACATTTTCCTTTGAAAACTCCTGAGTTAGCAATTTATCTCACTGATAATCCATAATGGCTTGATAAACAAGCATTTTGAATAGGGTTGGGCGATGTGTACCAAACTGGCATCAGGCAATGTCTACAGTGAAACATTGCAATGGACAATGATATTGGGTAGTGCGCGCAGTTATAACAGTCAGACACATCACATTTGTATATACATGTGCTGTGCAGATATTAAGTCACATGCATCTTCACACAAATAGTTCATCCAAAAATGAAAATTACACCATAATCTCCACCATAAGACTTAACATAATCCATATGATGTAAGCTGCATCGATCCGCTTCAGAGGACTTATTTCTTTTAATATATAGGAAATTATTATTTATGAACAATGTTTGAGAGAAACAGGCCTTTTGTGTACATAGAAAAAGTTCAGCTCATGAAAAATGGGGCCAAAAACAAAAGTGTAGCATTTATTACTTTGGTCAGTGTAAGACACATGTCAGCATTTTAATATACAATTGTTTGCGTTCAGCTAAAGGAAGGAAGTTATACATTTGGCATGCATGACATGAAGTTGAGTAAACTATAAAATAATTTTCATATTTGGATGAACTATTCATATGATTTTAAAGTTCAGCATTCATCAGGGTTGCCCATTAGACTTTACCATGTTACTTTGATGCTAAAATATATGATTTAGTTAATTTAACATTAAATTCAACTAAACTAAAAGGTAATGTTATAAATGGTGGTCTGTTTGTCTCTGTTTGTTTGTTTTCTGTATTTGAGAGTGTCAAATGCTTTGAAATGTCACAAAAATAGAGTACTTACCCAACTGTTTTGTATTTCTTCTTTTTTATGGTAACAGTACACATGCCATGTAGTAGTGCACACTGTTTAAGAAAATAGAATGTTTAATAGGAAAATTCATAAATAAAACAAAGCACTTATTAGTAAACCTAAAATAACACGTATTTGGATATTACACTAAACATTACCACAGGAAGCTGTCCATGCAAATGAACAACAGTAATAACAACTAGATAAAGTTTGTCGTTGCGATAGATAGATAGATAGATAGATATGCATGCAACAATACGCGTATCGTGTACCGAACAGTTCACAGGCATTTTCCAAATCAACGTGATCATCCTTATTTCCTTGTTAGTGGGGAGTAAGCAGAGCATTATTTAGTCTTTGGAATGCACTTGGCAAAGGGAGTGATGTAATTTTCTCATTATCTTCAGTTGGGATGTGTCTTGTGACAACGAACACAGCACAACGTGTGTCAGCAGATTCATTGAGAGACAGCATATATGTATATATATGTATATATGTATATATATATATATATATTAGTGGTGGGCCGTTATCGGCGTTAACTAACGCGAGACTCTTATCGCGCGATAAAAAAAATATCACCGTTTATCTATTCCCCAAGTTGCGTTGGGAGATGATGACGCAATCTACCCGCGGCCGCGAGGTAAACCCGGCTGCAACGCATATTCGTCGTCATCTTAAGTAAACACGGCTGAAAGTGAAAGCAGCAACATCCATTATTTGGACTTGGTTCGGATTTAAGCCGTCCGACAAACAGCAGCAAACTATAGACAGAGTGTGTGGGGTAACGGTTCGGTAAGTTAACACACGACTAATCCGTTCTACCACCTCAAATTCAAAACGAAACATGATATCACTGAATACCAGCGCGCGCGTATTATTCTCATTCCAATATATCTTAGTGGTGTAACGTTAACACATAATCTCTGTCTATGCCCGATTTTAAGAATCGTTGTTGTGTTTCTTTTTAACGGAAAAGACATTAGTTAGACAATATTATCACTTTAAATTTGGGGTTTCATAAGATCAAAGCTATAATAAACATTAGACCTACTTAAGTCTCTGCAGCTAGTGTACTTAATTTTATTTATCTGCAAAATTATGTTGTATACTTACAGTTTTGCACAATATATGTTCTCAAAACTACATATACCCTTTAAAAAAATACATTTAGCAGTTGTTTAGCAGGGTCTGTGTAACCTGTTCTGAAATGGTTTTATTATAATATACTGTATATCGTTATCGCAAGAGGCTGCAATGTATATCACAATATAGATTTTAGGCCATATCGCCCATCCCTAATTGATAGCCTATAGTAGTTGATAATAACATAGGCCTACCTAATGTTGCCTACGGACGGTAACAGTACAGTAGTAACCTTTACAGTCTATGAGTAGAACAGCTTTCTCAAGCAGTTTGTGATGCATTGTGGAAACAGGAGATGAGCCCCTGGTCTAATGCGCCACCTGGCTTGAGAAACCGGTTCACAAAGACTTACTTTTATAGTCATTAGTTGGCTAGCACACATATTCTGAATGCCTTCGGCAGAATTCAAATGAGCCATTTTAATCTAGATTAAAAAAATTTATCTATGCCCACCTCTAATATATATATATATATATATATATAATATATATATTAGGGGTGGCACGGTTCATAAAACCCACGGTTCGGTTCGTATCACGGTTTTAGGGTCACGGTTTTCGGTTCTGTACGGTTCTTGTTATTTTTTCTTTTAATCTTTAACACTACAAAAATTTACTTCAGCATATATGATATATAGCTTAATTATCTAATTATTAATTTATTTATTTAATAAATGGGGCATGTTTGCAAAATGCAGCTTCTCATTTCCCATTCCTATAGTAAGCGGTCACCGTGAGGAAACTTTCAGTGGCCCTGGAGGTCCATCCATCTGTAGTGAGAGCTAAGTGGGCTGTGTCGGACAGTTCTCTGTCAATTTCTCCTCGTGTCTCGTCATCATAGGCGTAATTTGCGGGTGGGACATGTCCCCACCACTTTTTAACAGGGTCGATATTATCTCGTAGCACGGATGTACCAATACAAATATCTCCAGTTAACTAGCAAAGTATTCGTTTCGTTCGTTTGTTAAATAAGAAGCGATTTAGCGCTGAAACGTGTTTTTTTTTTAAATCAAGAGATCAAAGTGCTCGTTGCCGCTGCGATCAGAACGGTTCCGATGTTTTTTCATGTACCGTGCCACCCCTAATATTTTTATATATATATATATATATATATATATATATATATATATATATATATATAAAATCAATTTATGCCGTCTCTCAATGAATTTTATACGTATTAGTTTTTATATATTATCATGTTAAAAACATTTTAAAATATAAAATGTGTATTTTCAACAGTTATGCTAACAACAATAAGACATTTATAACATTAAAAAAGTGACATCTGTTGATGCACATGTAATACTACGTTGTCACAGGAACATCCCAGCGTAAGATAATGAGGAAATTACATCGCTCCCTTTGACAGGTGCATTGCAAAAGACTACATAATGACACGCACCTGCTCTGCTCACTCTAAGCTCCCCACTAACAAGGGAATAAATCAAAGTGATAATAATGATCACTTTGAATTAGAAAAGATATAGCACACTAAGACAGATCAGTCTGAAGATTAGGGCTGGGTGATATATATCGCTCGATATATTCATGCGCATCTCATCAGTAAAGCTGGTTCTTTGATTAGCAATAAATCTCCATCAGCTGTTTTCAAACGGACCGCCAGTTCGTTCACAGAGCCGTAAATCACTGACAAGCTACGCCAGTTGTAGGTTATGAGAAATAAAATAACCAAAATAAACATTCCAATTTATATTATTAATACAATCTAATAATAGTTCATCAGAAAAAAAAAATATTAATAGCCTGCCTGATAATGAATTATCTAAATAGTCTAGCAAAGTATGAAAACTCATTAAACTTGTTAAAATATTTTTATGTAGGCCTGTAGTCTACAGATTAATGTTTTTTTTTCTCCAACTGATGAAGAACAGGCTATTAGCATTTAATTTGCGCAATAGGTGAAATTATGTATGAAAACAGCTCAAGAGCAAAAAATTTTTGTAATAGGCCTACACTAAAACTTATGTAACAATTTGTTTTTTTATGGATGATGTCATCACGCACAACATTTTATTTCAGTTTTGAAATAAACTTTCTAAAATGTTATTTCACTTATTTTTCTAATAATTTTTAAATGTGTTCTATTATAATGTTATTGTTGTTTTATTTGGTTATTTTATCTCTATTTTACAAAACAAAATTGTAGTCAGTTTGGAAACCTTGCACCACCTGGCGGTAGTTTCATGAAAGACTTTAACACGCGACTGAATTTAAGTTAACTCTGTGGCCTTGCAGCGGCAGTACATGCGGCGGTAGTAGGCATTTTGGTTGGCCACTTACTGTACAACCATAGATATGTAGATTCCCTATTAAATCGCAGCCGCATCTGCATGCTTGGAACGATTGAATGAGGAATCTACCAACACATATCTATGGGTTCAACAATGCGCATGATGTTGTTGTTTACACGGTCATCAAGGATATGCAGAGAGAATGTGGGCAGCCACGCCATCGTTTTACAAAGTCTCCATTTTCCTCCGTTTACACTGAAACACAACTGCAGCGTTTTCAAAAGTCTCAATTTTCGAAGTTGGAAAACGACAGAGTAGTGTAAACGATAGGCGTAACTGTTTTAAAACTAAAATCCACTAGTGTAAACGGGGCCCAAGTCGAATTCCATTACGTTGGCTTTCTCATGCCTACTTAATAACATGCCTTTTAAGTTGCATAGTAACCTGACCATGATTATGAGCCCTAATGCTAGAAAATATTCCCATTACTTGCCCTGTGCTCCCCTTAATGTGGAAATAGTATGTCGTCACAACTCTTACCTTTAAGCCAGAAAGCCAAACATGGTTTTATCATTTCTAAATATATGTAATATGTTGTTAATTTTCCATATATGTATTTGTTACCATTACACCTGTCAACATGAAAAATTCCCATGTGAATTTTAATACTAACCTTGACATTTCAGCCCCCACCACTTCAGCGGGGAAAATGGTCCATCACAAACTGAGCATTTTTTTAAAGATGACATCTCCTCTTTGACAAGCTGATGTGTCTTACAACCTAAACGAAACAATTTCTGAAATTAATCATTTAATTTGTGTTCATTATGCAAATGTAATACTACATTTCAGTAATCTGTAAATGTTTAGACAAATCAGTTGTGAAAAGGTTGAGTGTGGGTAGAAGTTCCAATACCAATATTTTTAATTCAATACCATTAAAGTTGTTCGGCATTGTGATGTTTAGCATATTTTCTTAGCATGTGAAATGCAGTAATTGATCACCACTAAAGTTTATTAGCTGGCAGTGAGTTAACTTTTGCATATGAAATATTGATTGATTTAAAGCAAAGACAGTTAAAACATACCATGAACATACAATTTGTTTTGTTTAATTGTAAATAAAATCTTGATATTTATTAGGCACCTTAATATTTTAATTTATAAGTAATATTGAACGCTTCAACAGAGTATTCCAGAGTGCCATGTAATATAATGTGATAAACCATCTTACCCTGACAGGCACTTGCTGGCTTCTTGACTTGCTTCTGGGAACCAGGTATTATTTCCTGCAGAAGAATGAAACCTTCATTAAACAGAATATACACTGATAACTGACAGCCATATTCTGAATTATACTACCTGAATCAAAATCACACACAATCAAAACACAGAATCAAACCATAGCCAAAAACACCAACAGACAGACAAGATTCAGGACACAAATATATTGACAAACCTCTGTAGAAGGTACGTGAGTAGACACAAGCTGACTCTGCTCTGTAGTCAAAGTTAAGGGTTGATGAAGACCCTGAGAAACAGAAACAAAACACATAGAACAAACTTATAACAATGTAATGTTTAATAGATTATTGCTAGAGTTCAATAAATTACTGACAGACAGGAAGAGAGACAGACAGACAGGCAGAGAGACAGACAGACAGGCAGAGAGACAGGAAGACAGGCAGACAGGAAGAGAGACAGGCAGAGAGACAGGAAGAAAGACAGGAAGAAAGAGAGACAGACAAGATTCAGGACACAAATATATTGACAAACCTCTGTAGAAGGTACGTGAGTAGACACAAGCTGACTCTGCTCTGTAGTCAAAGTTAAGGGCTGATGAAGACCCTGAGAAACAGAAACAAAACACAGAACAAACTTATAACAATGTAATGTTTAATAGATTATTGCTAGAGTTCAATAAATTACTGACAGGCAGACAGACAGGAAGAGAGACAGGCAGACAGGAAGAAAGACAGGAAGAGAGACAGGCAGATAGACAGGCAGACAGACAGGAAGAGAGACAGGCAGAGAGACAGGCAGACAGGAAGAAAGACAGGGAGACAAACAGGAAGAAAGACAGGCAGACAGACAGGAAGAGAGACAGGCAGACAGACATGAAGAGAGACAAGACAGACAGGAAGAAAGACAGGCAGACAGACAGACAGGCAGACAGGAAGAGAGACAGGCAGAGAGACAGGAAGAAAGACAGGGAGAAAGACAGACAGACAAGATTCAGGAGACAAATATATTGACAAACCTCTGTAGAAGGTACGTGAGTAGACACAAGCTGACTCTGCTCTGTAGTCAAAGTTAAGGGCTGATGAAGACCCTGAGAAACAGAAACAAAACACAGAACAAACTTATAACAATGTAATGTTTAATAGATTATTGCTAGAGTTCAATAAATTACTGACAGACAGGCAGACAGGAAGAGAGACAGACAGACAGGCAGAGAGACAGACAGACAGGCAGAGAGACAGAGAGACAGGCAGAGAGACAGGAAGACAGGCAGACAGGAAGAGAGACAGGCAGAGAGACAGGAAGAAAGACAGGAAGAAAGAGAGACAGACAAGATTCAGGACACAAATATATTGACAAACCTCTGTAGAAGGTACGTGAGTAGACACAAGCTGACTCTGCTCTGTAGTCAAAGTTAAGGGCTGATGAAGACCCTGAGAAACAGAAACAAAACACAGAACAAACTTATAACAATGTAATGTTTAATAGATTATTGCTAGAGTTCAATAAATTACTGACAGGCAGACAGACAGGAAGAGAGACAGGCAGACAGGAAGAAAGACAGGAAGAGAGACAGGCAGATAGACAGGCAGACAGACAGGAAGAGAGACAGGCAGAGAGACAGGCAGACAGGAAGAAAGACAGGGAGACAAACAGGAAGAAAGACAGGCAGACAGACAGGAAGAGAGACAGGCAGACAGACATGAAGAGAGACAAGACAGACAGGAAGAAAGACAGGCAGACAGACAGACAGGCAGACAGGAAGAGAGACAGGCAGAGAGACAGGAAGAAAGACAGGGAGAAAGACAGACAGACAAGATTCAGGAGACAAATATATTGACAAACCTCTGTAGAAGGTACGTGAGTAGACACAAGCTGACTCTGCTCTGTAGTCAAAGTTAAGGGCTGATGAAGACCCTGAGAAACAGAAACAAAACACAGAACAAACTTATAACAATGTAATGTTTAATAGATTATTGCTAGAGTTCAATAAATTACTGACAGACAGGCAGACAGGAAGAGAGACAGACAGACAGGCAGAGAGACAGACAGACAGGCAGAGAGACAGAGAGACAGGAAGACAGGCAGACAGGAAGAGAGACAGGCAGAGAGACAGGAAGAAAGACAGGAAGAAAGAGAGACAGACAAGATTCAGGACACAAATATATTGACAAACCTCTGTAGAAGGTACGTGAGTAGACACAAGCTGACTCTGCTCTGTAGTCAAAGTTAAGGGCTGATGAAGACCCTGAGAAACAGAAACAAAACACAGAACAAACTTATAACAATGTAATGTTTAATAGATTATTGCTAGAGTTCAATAAATTACTGACAGGCAGACAGACAGGAAGAGAGACAGGCAGACAGGAAGAAAGACAGGAAGAGAGACAGGCAGATAGACAGGCAGACAGACAGGCAGAGAGACAGGCAGACAGGAAGAAAGACAGGGAGACAAACAGGAAGAAAGACAGGCAGAGAGACAGGCAGACAGACAGGAAGAGAGACAGGCAGACAGACATGAAGAGAGACAAGACAGACAGGAAGAAAGACAGGCAGACAGACAGACAGGCAGACAGGAAGAGAGACAGGCAGACAGGCAGAGAGACAGACAGACAGGCAGAGAGACAGGAAGACAGACAGACAGGCAGACAGGAAGAGAGACAGGCAGAGAGACAGGAAGAAAGACAGGAAGAAAGAGAGACAGACAAGATTCAGGACACAAATATATTGACAAACCTCTGTAGAAGGTACGTGAGTAGACACAAGCTGACTCTGCTCTGTAGTCAAAGTTAAGGGCTGATGAAGACCCTGAGAAACAGAAACAAAACACAGAACAAACTTATAACAATGTAATGTTTAATAGATTATTGCTAGAGTTCAATAAATTACTGACAGGCAGACAGACAGGCAGAGAGAGACATGCAGACAGACAGGAAGAAAGACAGGAAGAGAGACAGGAATAAAGACAGACAGGAAGAAAGACAGGAAGAGAGACAGGAATAAAGACAGACAGGAAGAGAGACAGGCAGACAGGAAGAAAGACAGGCAGACAGACAGGAATAAAGACAGGCAGACAGGAAGAAAGACAGACAGACAGGAAGAGAGACAAGACAGACAGGAAGAAAGACAGACAGGCAGACAGGAAGAGAGACAGGCAGAGAGACAGGAAGAAAGACAGGAAGAAAGACAGACAGACAAGATTCAGGAGACAAATATATTGACAAACCTCTGTAGAAGGTATGTGAGTAGACACAAGCTGACTCTGCTCTGTAGTCAAAGTTAAGGGCTGATATTGTACCGTTTGAAATATAATATATACCGGTATTTTTACAGTACCGGTATACCGCGCATCCCTAACACACACACACAAGACTTAAACACAGATCACGGTTGGATCACATACAGTCACTATACTGAGTCCTCATATACCAAATCATGACCTCCTAACCCATGACTATAACACACACACAATAAACACAGATCACGGTTGGATCATACAGTTACTATACTGAGTCCTCATATACCAAATCATGACCTCCTAACCCATGACTATAACACACACACACAATAAACACAGATCACGGTTGGATCACATACAGTCACTATACTGAGTCCTCATATACCAAATCATGACCTCCTAACCCATGACTATAACACACACACACAATAAACACAGATCATGGTTGGATCACATACAGTCACTATACTGAGTCAGGGATGGAAATTAGCACCCGCCACCAGCCAAATGCGGGTGATTCTGTGTTGTGGCGGGTAAACTCGCTTCACCTACCGGCCACCGTGGCGGGTAAATAAAAATAGCATATTGATTCACACGCACGGCGGACACTTTTAGAGGAGGCACACCTTCAAAAAAATGTGGCGTTACATCGCAGGCGTTAAGATGTCTGCAGAGAAAACAGCTTTGCATTGACTTAATATTGAAATCACTCGCGCCTGACGCGCTATTCGCGTCCGGTGTGAACCATGGTGTGAACTAGGGCTGCAACGATTCATCGAGTTACTCGATTTACTCGATTACAAAAATTCCTCGAGGCAAAAACTCTGCCTCGAAGCCTCGTTAAAGTCCTATGACGCGCACTATACCCGCAGGGATCTGATTGTTTCACACGGACCGAGAATGCGTTGCCATAGCGCGTGATACATTTTGAATGTAGTTGGCGCGATGGCGGAGAGTAAAGATGTCCATAAACGGCAGAGAATGTCTAAAGTTTGGGATCGCTTCCTTTCAGCGTCACTGAAACAAGGTAACGATTCTGTCCCCCGCATTTCTTTGTTTGACGGACCAGCGCCAATATCTCCGCCCGTGCCGAAGCCGATACATTGATGTTCGCTGAATATAATCACATACTGTATTTGTAGTGATGTCGTGATGCGGTTTGACTAGATGTTTAGCTTTGATGTTTTTAAGTAGTAAACGTATTCACGTTCAATTGCAAGAGAGAGTATAGCCTAAAAAAGAACCCCTGCTACACACACACACACACGTGCGCACCCTCGTCTCTCTCACGCGTCCGGCAATGCATCACATATGCTTAAACTTTTATGTAGCCACGCAACAATAATTTCAGCATGCATTCACTGTATACACCGGGACGTGATGGAGGAACAAATATTGTATTGCAGTCTTTGCGAGACTTTGTTTGTAGGCTATGTCACGTCTGCCAAATACAGACAACAAAAAAATGAAACTCCCCAGCCTGCTTTTCCAAATACACTCGTACTTTGGGAAGACATAATCGGCTACCAAAGTAATTGAGCATAGAACATTTTCAATTAACAAAAAATATAATACTACAAAACGTGCTAATATACTTCCACTAGCCTAAGTGAGAAACAAAATGCTGTTCTTTTTCTATTTAACAAAATGCATATTTGCAATAAAACATTCCCCTTTTCAAAGCTACACTTATTTATTTATTTTTAATAAATTGTATACCTTGCCGTTTGGCTTGATATTTTATATTCATTTAATTTATTTTTTTTCTCTGGTGGGTAATTTGCAGAAGGTGCAATCCTTTTTTGTAATGTTGTATTAAGAAGACAAAATTAAGGCCAAATGGCCTTTAATATTTAAGTTTGTATTCATAGTTTTACATGTCATACATGTTTTACAGTATAAAGTTGACTTAACTGCATTGTTATATTGTTGGCACTGGCACTTATAAACACTAAATGGGTAAAAAGTACAATAAATAGGCTTAGTTTTGGAGCCAAATGTTGGAGTTGGAATAAATACCTGTTTTTTTGTTTTTGAGAAATAAAAGCCAAATGCTTGATCATTTTACAGCCACATCATTTTCGTTATGCATTATTTCTTTTGGTTGTTTAAAAACAGCAATTTTTATTTTTCTGATTACTCGATTAATCGATCGATTAAGTGCTAGATTAATCGATTACAAAAAGAATCGATAGCTGCAGCCCTAGTGTGAACGCACCAACGCGACGGTGGAGCGTTTTTAAGATTTCCACTCTGGAGGATGGTTTCACTTTTTTGCTTTTTAAGCCCCCAAAACCCCGTCGCCGTCTAAACGAAAGGCACATCTGATAAAATATTTTTACGTTTTCACCCGCGAGCGTTCTCGTGTAACCGGGGCCTAATAGTTTCATTGTTGGGAGGACTAAAAACCTAAAACTGGAAGCCAAAAGACCACGAATCATCCAAATGCCACATCCAGGTAAAAAAGAGAAATATCTATATATGAATATATATAAATGAGAGAAAGAGAAAATGTCAGTATTTCATTGAGACTTGAGATTAAATAAACTGCTCAAGTATTATAGTAGCAATATTTTTTCGTAATATTTTCAGGGCAAAGAAAGAATTGACTCGGGTCTTCGTTCAAGTTTCATTTGTTTACTGAAAGTTCTTGCACATACAGAAAATAAACAATAAATAAACTCAAAAACGTCAAAAACGTTGTTGCTCCGTCTTTCTTTCGTTCTTTTAGGAAGTGCGCAATTCTTAAAGGGAAAGTCATTCTTAAAGGCGCTAAGAACACTTTCAATACTAAAACGGAGCAAACCATTACAACTTAAACAGGGGGGTGTTCAACTAATGTACATAAATAACATGAACTTAAATTATACTTAAACATTTAAGCCTTTAGTGGTAAATTATAATTATTCCAATTATGGCTCTTACAAGTATTGTAGATCTTATAGTATTAATTTTAATATGCAGTTACACATTGTCGGTTAAAAACCAAAAAGTGGCTGGTAAAAACATTGAGTGGCTGGTAGATTTTGAAATCCACCAGCCACAGTGGCCGGTGGACAAAAAAGTTAATTTCCATCCCTGTACTGAGTCCTCATATACCAAATCATGACCTCCTAACCCATGACTATAACACACACACACAATAAACACAGATCACGGTTGGATCACATACAGTCACTATACTGAGTCCTCATATACCAAATCATGACCTCATAACCCATGACTATAACACACAATAACAGGGCTCGAATTTCGGCGCGGGATTGCGGGTATTGCGCACAATTTTAATCATTCCCGCAGGTCTTCCATTTATAATGCGGGAAATTCCCGCAAACATTGATTCATTTTAGCATGTAGGTTGTATTAGTAAATTAATCCACTCAGATTATAAAATCAAATCAGTCATTTTCAAACTGTCTGCGAGATGCAATTTCACAAACAGCGTGAGTGATTCAGCGGCGCTGCGACTTTTATCTCTCGTCTCTCAAAATGGGTTGCACAAGGCAATCGTTAAGCGCGCTGCAGGCGGCGATAATACACTCTTGCGTTTCGTGCATCATTCTCGCGTTTCGTGCATCATGAGCAACTAAAGTTTACCATTTGCACGTCTTTTTAAGTTTTACCAGTTTAAACTTTCACGCGATTTTGAACTCTTCAGTACTTGCGCGCTGTCTGAGAGATGTTTTTTTCTCTGCACACATACGAGTAAAGCCGCCTCACAAACAGCTCGCGGGTAACAAAAGTTATTTTTCGTGGATTATATTGCTTTAACAGTCAAAAACATGCGAAAATCATGTCAATTTTGGTCTTGGTGAGTATCCTCTAAACACAGTCGGTTATGTCTTAAATAAGCATAAATCGCACGTGACCGTAATGAAAACAAGATCCGTGCACTAGGTCTTAAAGGGACAGCAGCCATGTGTCTGTCATTAATTTGGTTGTCAAAACAACAAAACATAGCTTTCATTTTAAGGAATCAGGATTAATAGCCTATTTAATTTAGTCAGGACTAAAATACTACCCAGTGTTATTTTACATTTGATTACTTTATTCAGTCTTTGTATTTCTGAATACTAGTGTTAGACCTAAGCAAAAACTTCTCTTTATTGTGGTATCTTTATTCTATTGTATTTATTTGTGCTACTTTTTTCAATTTAATTCAAAGATTGAAATTAAGCTTCATTGAGTTGTGTAAATTCTTAAGAACAAAATTACCCCATTGTAAAAATGCAATGAGAGAGCATACATTTAGACGAGATAAAAAAAAGTCTAAACTCCCCCCTCAAATTAAAAATCCCCCCCATAAGAATCACCTAAGGGGGGATTTCCCCCCCCCATTTTCCAAAATGAAATTCAGGCCCTGCAATAAACACAGATCACTGTTGGATCACATACAGTTAGCCTACTATACTGAGTCCTCATATACCAAATCATGACCTCATAACCCATGACTATAACACACACACACAATAAACACAGATCACTGTTGGATCACATACAGTTACTATACTGAGTCCTCATATACCAAATCATGACCTCATAACCCATGACTATAACACACACACACAATAAACACACACAAGACTTAAACACAGATCACGGTTGGATCACATATAGTTACTATACTGAGTCCTCATATACCAAATCATGACCTCCTAACCCATGACTATAACACACACACACACACAATAAACACAGATCACTGTTGGATCACATACAGTTACTATACTGAGTCCTCATATACCAAATCATGACCTCATAACCCATGACTATAACACACACACACAATAAACACTAGGGCTGTACCAGAATATTCGAGTATTCGAATATTCATTCGGTGGGTTGGTATTCGATTTTCAAATTTGACATTCGAATATTCGTTTTAATTTTTTATTTATTTTTTTCACACCTGGCATCCCCCTAGAAACGGTTCCCATTCGCGCTTGAATGGGGCTGTCATGCGTTTTCTCAGATCGGATAGCTCTCTCTGATTTATCACTATGAACAATGAACACATAAATGTGTTTTTGCAAAACGGATATGAATCCGAACTTCAAATCCCACGCTATAGGCAGATGTAATGGAGTGCACGTCACCAGCAACAGATACGCTGCATGCATTTTACTGATCGTCAGCTAAAATTTCTAAATCAAAGGTCGCAATAAGAGAGCGGCAACAGTCCTGGTAAGATCATTTCGGTTCTTTACTTTTAATGAAGTTGATTGTGTGTTAAAGCATCTGCGACCCACTTTCACTTTGATTTGCGATAGTTTGCACGTTGGCTTGATGAATAGATGCTGATCTGCGGTGACGCGTGCTGTAAGCGTCGTCATATCTGGCTATAACATGATATAGCCTAAAACACGCTCTCACACGGTTATTTTTTTAGCATTTTTGGGGGAAATACAATACTCTTATATTTTAGAGCGCAGAACATCGGAGTTTGTATGGGCAGAAGTGCATGCCTGAGCGTGTAGGGCAGGCTATAAGCTGCGTTGCCTTGACTGTGGAAATAGAATATAAACAATATATTAGCCTACCCTTTACTGTGTCAGTAATTACTGTGCTGCTGATTTCTGATTTGAGAGTTATTTGTTACTCAGAAAAATATTAGGCTGTGTTTTGTATCACTAGTGCAGTGTCCGTTCTCGGAGCATATAACCCCTGCGCGTGAGGCGCGCGCACTTCCCGCTCGCGCTGTTCTGTATTAAAAGTTTATTAATTCTGAACGTGTCACGTCTCGCGTGTCTATATTGCACCAAATGTGACACTACACTCGTGAAGTCGATTGGATTAACGGTTCTAAATGCAAGATAAATAATCTAAATGCAAACAGACAGACGCATAGAGATTCCTGCCTTTATTAGAGAGAAGAATATGTTCAGCCCCCTCCCTCCGAAGCTTCGAATATTCGATGCTAATTCCTATCGAAGCTTCGAAGCTCAAAAAAATGTATTCGGACCAGCCCTAATAAACACACACAAGACTTAAACACAGATCACGGTTGGATCACATACAGTTACTATACTGAGTCCTCATATACCAAATCATGACCTCATAACCCATGACTATAACACACACACACACACACAATAAACACACACAAGACTTAAACACAGATCACGGTTGGATCACATACAGTTACTATACTGAGTCCTCATATACCAAATCATGACCTCATAACCCATGACTATAACACACACACACAATAAACACACACAAGACTTAAACACAGATCACGGTTGGATCACATACAGTTACTATACTGAGTCTGCTGGAGAAATTTATAGGGGAAACACTGAGTTACTATACTGAGTCCTCATATACCAAATCATGGCCTCATAACCCATGACTATAACACACACACACACAATAAACACAGATCACGGTTGGATCACATACAGTTACAGTGTTTCCCCTACAATGTATTAAGCAGCGGCGCAGTGCCGCCGCTGGATTTTCAGCGCCGCTGCAAAATCTTCACATGATCAGTAATATCACGACATTCACTTACACACACCGAAAAACACTGAAACATGGCGACCGGCGGCACTGCTAATGCGATGGCTCAGAATCCACTTGTTGACAAGAAAGGAGGAAAGTGCCACAAAATGGAAATATTTTTGATTAGGCTCATGTCACGTTGCCAAGGGGCCTATCACGTGCACATGCAAATATTTTAAATGTGGGCGCGCAGCAAGAAGCTCATAATAGAAGCGACGCGGCGCGTTCGTTTTCTCAGGCGCGCCTCTGTTCATGGTTGTATATTAACGACAGATGCCACGGGAGAGCAAGCACGCGCTTGTGGAAAGGAGAAAGCGGTACGAACTTTTCTCCGTTGAAGTCTATGGGGTCGCTGTGTCCATTTTTTTTACTGTCTATGGAAAATATGGCGTCCCGCCCCTCCGTGTTCGGCGATCAGGTTTCATTTTCGCGCAGGTTGTTTAGTAACTTCACGTGCGGGTCTTTTCCGCTCTGTGTTTGCGCCGCACTCTCCGTTCCGTGTGTGTGTGTGTGTGTGTCGGCGCACTGCGCTCTTTGTTTGCGCTGCGCGTTCTGCTCTGTGGTTAACGGCCCAAACGCTCCAATCTGACCAATCATGTACTGTAGGCTACCGATCACGCACTGGAAAAGCAAAGTCCGCTCAAATAACATGAAATTTCTCAGTAGTAGACTTCTGTTTGCTGAGCTGGTATATGATAGGCAACAATGGTAAAATGACCTGCTCTGATCACATGCTCTGGTAATAATAGCTTTATGACTATAGGCTACTTTATTTTGATAATTAGTCAAAAAATAAATCTGTTAAATCTGAGTATGTTGCATAGAACTGAATGAAGAATAATATATTGATGTTTTATATTTTAATATAGGGCTATTTTCTGTCCAATTTGTGTGGACATTTTTCTTTTTTCCCCTTTTTTGCGCGTTTAATTAAATTAGTGATTCTACATTTAAATATTGATGATTACAAGTTTGGGGGAAATGCGATTAATTGCAATTAATCACAGCAAATTGTGAGATTAATTAGTTAATGTTTTTAATCGATTCCCAGCCGTAATCGATTAAATATATATATTATGTGTATATATATATATATATATATATATATATATATATATATATATATATTTTACATATTGCCCCTTTCTTACATTTGAGCCCCTGATGAACTCTTTGCACGTCCCTGGAGGTTAGTGAAGTAAAATAGGCTATGCAAGCTAGTCAAAAGTTGAAAAAGTTGAAAAGTTTCATTTGGATTTTAATGTTCAAAATGTCTACAGGATAAAATAAATGAAAGTACTGGTTACATGATGATGTATCTAAGTGCTAAAGTGTGTTACAGAAAAAAAGATCAGTAGTGCAGGTGAGGGAGGAAAGAGTTTCATTTTCCACTATCAATTTCTACCTTACAGCTGAAAATTAACAATAATGAAAAACATGAATAATCCTGTCCTAATCCTGTTTGTGGCCAGTTCAAGGTACATGCTGCAATAATCATGCCTTCTGTTGATGGTGTGTCAAATTTGTATGTCTCAAAATGTCCATTTCTATCCACAAAACTTGTCAGAAGTCATGTTTTAAGGGGTTATAAAAAAAAAAAAAACGTAAAAAAACCCGCGAGCGGCTTGGTAACAACCTCCGGCACGTAACAGCACCGCTGCTGGAGAAATTTATAGGGGAAACACTGAGTTACTATATTGAGTCCTCATATACCAAATCATGACCTCATAACCCATGACTATAACACACACACAATAAACACACACAAGACTTAAACACAGATCACGGTTGGATCACATACAGTCACTATACTGAGTCCTCATATACCAAATCATGACCTCATAACCCATGACTATAACACACACACAATAAACACAGATCACTGTTGGATCACATACAGTTACTATACTGAGTCCTCATATACCAAATCATGACCTCATAACCCATGACTATAACACACACACAATAAACACAGATCACTGTTGGATCACATTAGGGCTGCAACAACTAATCGATAAAATCGATAATAATCGATTATGAAAATCGTTGTCAACGAATGTCATTGTCGATTAGTTGGTCTCCTTACGTCACGGGGAGCGTTACTGATGACGTCACTTTCATGACAACGCAGTCACGCGAAATGGCAGAGAGTAATCGGAGAGAAACATCAGCACGGCAAGCAAAAACTGTATATTCTCATTATATGAAGATGTGAAAATGGTATAGTCTAGTTTAATTCAATGCTACTGTGTAAACAGCTTTGTTTACTAACTTCGGGACAGTTACACTAGATCTATTTTGTATCGAGCATCAGGTTGCGCAATCAGTTCGCTCGCAACATAAGTGATGGATTAAAATAGCGCTACCGCAGAAATAGGTTAAATTAAATGGTGTTTACAAAGTGAAGCACTAAATATAAAGGCAGTTAATAACAGCAGCAGTAAAATATTGTTTTTTAGTCACTGTAGTCAGTGGTTTTCAGCGAATGCTTGTGCAGTAGCAGCTAATACATCATTTTTCCTGTACTTTTAATCAAGGCTGTTGTCAGCTGCGTACATCCATTCCGCTCTCTTTTTATAGCATTTGTCTACTAAGGGATAATCCCACTTATTACATGGCTACCCACCAAATAAATCAATAATTTTACACAAAATATTGATTTAAAAAGGAGTTTATTGATTTAAAAATGAAAACCGTCTCTACGGTTAGAATCCTGCGTCCATAGCAACGCTCTGTTTTTCTGGTGCGTTATACTTCGCAGCGGTCTGTTATCAAGAAATAACAGATCGCATTCTACATTGGAATTCAAAATCTGCTGCTTAATATCTTATTACAAACATGTTTGTGTCCTAATTTCATAATGTGAAGTTTATATGAGCAGCGCAACTCAATATTTTGTTTTGTTTATTTATATTTTGGATATTTAAAGAAGTTTTACTGTTTAAAAACTGGACAAACTTTTGTGTTTGGGGTTTAAAATGTAAAAATTAAAGATTATATTAGTAAAACTCAATGTGTGGCTTTTGCACTTTTTAAAGTACACTTTTACACATAAATACCCTGATTTAGGGTTTTATTTAGTTATAAACAAAAATAAAATTGAATTTTAAAAAAAAAACCTATCCGATTAATCGCTTAATCGAAAAAATAATCGTCCGATTAATCGATTATCAAAATAATCGTTAGTTGCAGCCCTAGATCACATACAGTCACTATACTGAGTCCTCATATACCAAATCATGGCCTCATAACCCATGACTATAACACACACACACAATAAACACAGATCACGGTTGGATCACATACAGTTACTATACTGAGTCCTCATATACCAAATCATGACCTCCTAACCCATGACTATAACACACACACACAATAAACACAGATCACTGTTGGATCACATACAGTCACTATACTGAGTCCTCATATACCAAATCATGACCTCATAACCCATGACTATAACACACACACACACAATAAACACACACAATAAACACAGATCACTGTTGGATCACATACAGTCACTATACTGAGTCCTCATGTACCAAATCATGACCTCATAACCCATGACTATAACACACACACACAATAAACACACAATAAACACAGATCACTGTTGGATCACATACAGTTACTATACTGAGTCCTCATATACCAAATCATGACCTCATAACCCATGACTATAACACACACACAATAAACACAGATCACGGTTGGATCACATACAGTTACTATACTGAGTCCTCATATACCAAATCATGACCTCATAACCCATGACTATAACACACACACACAATAAACACAGATCACGGTTGGATCACATACAGTTACTATACTGAGTCCTCATATACCAAATCATGACCTCATAACCCATGACTATAACACACACACACACAATAAACACAGTATAGAACTGTATGTGATCCAACAGTGATCTGAGTCCTCATATACCAGACCTCATAACCCATGACTATAACACACACACACACACACACACACAATAAACACAGATCACTGTTGGATCACATACAGTTCTATACTGAGTCCTCATATACCAAATAATGACCTCATAACCCATGACTATAACACACACACAATAAACACACACAAGACTAATTAAAACACAGAGCGAACAATAACAGAATTTCTCTAGAATACAAGATTCAGGAGACAAATATATTGACAAACCTCTGTAGAAGGTAACTTTACGTGAGTAGACACAAGCTGACTGTGCTCATAATACTAATGTGTACTAAATACCTCGTGTAGATAAATCTTGAACACCTTGTAAGTTACTAATTCCATAGCTCGATTTATTTACGTTACATAAGCCCAATTCGGACGTATGTAAAAAAAAAAAGAAAAAGTACTTATCTAAAACTCATGGATTCTAATGGGGATTTAACGTTATTCACAGTGGAGGAGCGAATTCTTACTTTAACGTTGTTCGTGAGTGCTCAAAAAGGGTTTTTAACACTGGATTTTGAATCGATTTCTTCTCGTAAACTTAGAGATGTAAATGTGGGCGGTAGTTAAATTATCACACGACCTCATAGTTTGTCTAAAAACAGAAGCCTAATGTAAGGTAACTCGGCCAGGGATTTTTACGAGGGTGGTGAGAGATCAACACCGACAAAAGGCGAATTGGTCTGAATCCATGATCCATCTCAGTTTTATCGCTGAGATCATAAAAAAAATTTTTTTACAGACGTCCATGTGAGAAACCATTAGCCTACCGTCCGAAACGAGCTAAGGAATTAGTATTTATCTAACTTATATGATGTAATTAGTAGACAGCAGTATCACGTGGGCACAATTTAACCAAATGTGTGAATAAGTAGTGTTATTTTGTGGTTATATTTTCCCAAAAACCATGTATCTGATAACCTTGTCTTCAATTAAACTGTACATGTGGGTGAATTTACCCTTAAAGTGTCGATGCAGGGAGTTAACTTCTAAGTAACGTTAACGTTTACGTTAGGCCTAGCTACTGCTGAAATCACTTAGCTAACGTTACGTCCCCACGAGAAACAATTTCCTTCCGAATAGGGCTAAGTTATAATGTGCACATTTTAAACAGCGCTCTGTGTAAGTTTAATAAATGTACAGAATATAAAATAAGAAGGACTTACTTTTTTTCCAGCTCCACAAGCGCGACGAATCATCTCCACGCTCTTGGTTGGTACTGACGTTTACCCGCGATTGTATGAAACGGCGCGAAAGTGTGTGTAGATTGGCGCGAATGTGTTTTGTATTGCAATACCAATTCCCGCCTACAGAGGCGCTATTCGAAGTTCACACATACACATCATGGTTTAAAAGGACCTTATTTGTTAAGGTCATAAAAAGCATGCCAACTGTTATAATGGCCAAATAACAATATGAACCAATAAAATAAGTCATATAATGATCATTTAGGTCATCATATTAAATAATCATAATTTAAATCATATTTTTTTATCAACTTAAATTCTCTGAATTATGAGGACATCAAAAATGGCCTCATAAACCAAATGGTCTCATAATGCAGGTGTGTAAACCTGAAAATTGGTTTCATAAACCACATATGCCAACACACACACACACACACACATATGTGTATGTATGTATGTGTGTGTATATGTGTGTGTATATATATATATTAAAGAAGCACAATAAGACAAATACAATAGAGATACAAATTAAACTAATTTTTTTCAGATACTGTAGGTTTTACTTAACATGTATACATTTATTTAACATCTTTTGTTGGTTAAAATTAATGACAGATAGGTATTTAATTTGGAATGTTGTCCTTTTCAGACGGAAGGCATGCATTAAATACTGACTAACGTTCAGTTTTCACACACCTGTTCACGTTCACTTAATCTATAACTTACTGTATTTATGTGAGATACTCTACTACACAATAAACATCTGGACTGCTGTGTGTGTATTTGAGCGCTGAGAACTGATCGCGCACTGTATGTGAGAACTGAGGAAGTGGAGCGTGCACGAGAGAGAGCACTTCTATCAGCGTGATTCTGGCCTATCCCACCTTCATTAATTTTAAGTTAATCGACCACTAATTGTGACTCCCGGGGAAACGGGTCGTCTGGTCACCTCATCCCTGGCCCTTCGGGTGCTGAGGCCATTGTTTCAGATAGCTAGCTCATGTTTTATTAGTCTATCCATCCACTGCGGCTGTTATACTGACCAGATATACAAACGGCCCTTATCCGATCGCAATCCAATGACAGGGAACGCACATTTTGAAGGACAATAGCCTATACGATGCATGTCCAATAGTCCTCAAATAACATTATAGTCCAGTCTCGTCTAGTTAACGAAAACGCTGCATAAATTTCGTCATAATTTCGTCATCAGATATATTATTTTTTATCTCATCAGCCTCTCGTCTTAGTCACATAAAAAATTTACTTTAACGAATATTTTTCGTCGTTGTCTTAGTTAACGAAAATAACACTGCCAGCGTGCCGTGCATTGACTGTCTGCAACTTAACCCCGTCAGTGATGAGTTCGCTAAGGCAGGACCAATCATTTCATGAAGATACAGGGGGGTGGTCGGTTTTATTTTTGGGTCAATGGTGATATTTAACTTTATTATTGCCAAAATAAGTAAAATCAAAGACATCATTCATTGTATTATTATTTGAAATATACTCAATCATGATGGTTTATATAGTGTATAATATAATAACATTTTTTAAATTAGTTTTTACCTATTTGTTGGGCCCCCTGTCAGCCAGGGGCCCTTGGAATTGTCCTAACTACAGCGCCCATGCATCCTATACCGTATTCTAAAATGATCTGATATTAACTTTTGCATGGATTTTATTGAAAAGAGCTTAGGCTCATGTAACCAGTCATTTCACAGTGTGTCTGTGAAACGCTGAGGTACCGTAGTAGTTTTGTGCGCGCGTGAACATCATTGCAATGTACAACAAAAAAAAAAACTCACGTGGGAAACACTTAACGTAACGCGTAAATTCAAGTAACTAAGGTCTAAACATGGACTAAACATGAGATAACGTGTACGTGTTCTTAGAATTCTTTACATTCCCCCGAACAACAGGAACGACGCACTAAATGAACTGTACCAGCACATCAGTGAGCAGCAGACAGCACACCCTGATGCTTTTCTTATCATAGCTGGGGATTTCAACTATGCTGACTTAAAGAGTGTGTTTCCAAAAATACACCAACACATTACCTTTCCAACACGAGGTAATAACATTTTGGACTTTGTTTAGACCACACAGAGAGGAGCTTACAAAGCCCTCCCCCACATCGGAGCCTCAGACCACATCAATGTCATGCTAATGCCTGCATACAGACCACTCATTAAAGTCACCAAACCAGTTCATAAACAGATTCAAGTGTGGCCAGAAGGATAATCAGAGGTTCTTTAAGACTGCTTCGACACAACTGACTGGGACATGTTTAAGTAGGCTGCCACATACAATAACTCCACTGACCTCCAGGAGTACTCAGAGACTGTCACTGCCTACATCAACAAGTGTATTGATGATGTAACAGTCACAAAAACCATAACTGTCCGGGCCAATCAGAAGCCGTGGCTGACAGGGGAGGTCTACAGACTCCTGAAGACACGGAATGCTGCCTTCAGAGCTGGAGATGAGGTGGGCCTGAGAACAGCCAGGGCCAACCTGTCCCGCAGCATCAGAGAGGCTAAGAGACAGCACTCCAGGAGGATAGCCCATCAATTCATCGACAGCAGAGAGACTAGGAGCCTGTGGAAGGGGATACAGGCCATTACGAACTGCAAGCCCCCACCACGGACCTGTGACCGCATACATCTCTCTGCTGAATGAGCTGATTACCTTCGCTCGCTTTGAGCAACAAAACCGCACCAGTGCACTGAAGACTCCACCTCTGCCCGGAGACCAGGTGATGACACTGACCCCAGACAGCGTGAGGAGATCCTCCAGTAGGATCAATGCATGCAAAGCTCCGGGTCATGACAACATCCCTGGGCGTGTACTGAGACTGTGCAGCAGAACACACTGATGTCTTCACAGACATTTTCAACATCTCACTTAGTTAGACAAACTACCACCATCATTCCAATTCCGAAGAAGCCATCTCCATCCTGCTTCAATGACTACCGTCCTGTTGCACTTACTCCCATCCGCGTGAAGTGCTTTGAATGGCTAGTCATGCACCACATCAAGTCTGCCCTCCCCCCCTCCCTGGACCCCTTCCAGTTTGCATATCGGTCCATAGTGCATGCCAACCAGTCGACCGATGATGCCATCGTCACTGAGTCCACTCAGCACTCACACATCTGGACAAAAAGGACTCATATGTCAGAATGCTTTTCATAGACTTCAGTTCAGCATTCAACACAATCATCCCTCAACAGCTCATTTACAAACTGGTCCAGCTGGGGCTCAACACTTCGCTGTACAACTGGCTGTTGGACTTTCTGACTGGAAGACCTCAGGCAGTACGGGTCGGCAGCAACACATCCAGCACCATCACACTGAACACTGGGGCCCCCCAAGGATGTGTGCTGAGCCCCCTCCTCTTCACTCTGCTGAACCACGACTGCTCACCGTCACACAACTCTAACCTCTTCATTAAGTTTGCGGATGACACAACTGTGGTGGGTCTCATTAGCAACCGAGATGAGACAATCTACAGGAGGGAGGTGAGCCGCCTGGCCGGGTGGTGCATTGACATCAATCTCTCTCTGAACATGGAGAAAACAAAGGAGATTGTTGTTGACTTCAGGAGAGCGCACGCTCAGCATGTTCCTCTGACCATCAATGGTGCGACTGTAGAGAGAGTGAGCAGCACCAAGTTTCTGGGTGTGCACAACACAGAGGACCTCTCCTGGACTGAAAACACAGCAGCACTGGCCAAGAAATCACAGCTGCGTCTTTACTTCCTCTGCAAACTGAGAAGAGCCAGAGCCCCGCCCCCATCATGTACACCTTCTACAAACACCATCGAGAGCATCCTGTTGAGCTGCATCACTGTGTGGTATAGCCCCTGTAACGAGTTCTGCTGGAAGACTCTACAACGCATAGTGAGAGCAGCTGAGAAGATCATTGGTGTCGCTCTCCCCTCCCTCCAGGACATTTATGGAACCCATCTCACTCGCAAAGCCCTCTGCATCACAGGTGATCCCACTCACCCGTCAAACAGTTTCTTCAGTCTGCTGCCATCAGGGAGTCCCAGGTCCTTCCACCCCCACTAATATACGATGGCATGCACCAGTCACATCAATCTACTACCTCATCATCATCAGTCAGTTAAATAAAATAACTGCTCTTGTGCCCTTTGTCAATTTATCAGACTGAATAAGCTTCTTTTTTGCACTAAAAATCTGCACTTCACTTCACAGATTTGCACTCTATCTACCATGTGCCTTGCGCTGTTAATTTAACTTTATTTTTAATTTTATTTTGTCTTTTTTACATTCCCTTATTGTATAATAGTTTCTTATATTTTATATTTGATCTAGATTTTTAGGCTCTACTGTTAATGTTATCTGTATGCACCAGGGGTCTGAGAGTATCGCAATTTCGATTCTCTGTATGTATGTACATGTGGAAGAATTGACAATAAAGCAGACTTGACTTGACTTGAGAATGAACACAAAATGACAAACTTTAATGTTTATGGAAACTCACCCCATAAGAAACAGAAAAGTATTCTTGCAGATCTCGTTGCCTTCAATGAAATAAGTAACCATCTCTGAAGTTTGCACTGTGTGTCTGTTTGCCTCTAAATGTCCAATAATTCGCATGTCCTGCCACTCTTTTTCTGCAGCTAAAGAATCCAGCCGCATGTTGTACATAATGTCTGGAGAAAGCTTCTGGCTACTTTTCTCCTCATGTAGTATTTACAGTCAAAGTTGCGGATTTTCCCCATTTCTCTGTCTTAATCCCCATCAGATGTTACTATCGATAAAGCCTCTGATATCTTGCGGTCCAACTCGTCTGACGCCAGTCCGATACATTCTTCCTCGCCTTCATCTTCGCTCAGTTGAGGATTGTAGGCATGGTTCAGCTCGTCTGCGATAATCCTTGCGGGGTCCATCTTCTTTGAATTTTGATATCAGCTAGAGCCGGCCAGAGTGCTGCATAATAAGTCCCTTGGAGGGCGGGGGCAATAACAAAAGAAACACCAGCCGGCTTATCTAGTATGGAAATACACAGACAATGACACGCCCCTACTGCACGCTCTAGTCTCTTAAAGTCAAGCCAATTTCAACCTCAAAATGTACGCTTTTAAATATACCAATACTGCTATCTCAAACACGGAGAGGTTTATTTGTGATTTCAACTAACAGATTCTGCAAAAAAAAACTAAACACTTTCTCATTTTGCTCGAAAGTTGTGCTGCGGGTTTCCGTGATCGGTCACAATTTTGTTTTAAAAACAACAGCGAGCACCACAAAACCATTTAAAGAGGCTCGTTCAGCGGACTCCATGCGGGATAGTCAACAAAGTAAGATGACCTCAACTGTATGGCATGCTCTCTTCATTTTAATTAAATTATCATAATCACATTTTATAATTTTGTCTAAAACCCATTAAATTCAAGTAAGATCAGGGTGTGTGTGTGTGTGTGTGTGTGTGTGTGTGTGTGTGTGGCTTTTGCACATCATTTCATGCAATTGATTGCGTGGCTGCAATAGATGCATTCCGCAGCATTAAGGTTAATGATTCTGTCCATTCCATTCTGTCACCGATGGAGTTTCGGTTTCCCTGCCGCTGTTGCGTCTGGCTTGCTTAGTTGGGGTCACTGCATCTACAGCGATATCGTTGACTTGAGTGCAAATAAATGCAGACACTATTTAACTGAACCGAGATGACATCACTGAATTCAATGATGAACTGCCTTTAACTGTCATTTTGCATTATTGACACACTGTTTTCCTAATGAATGTTGTTCAGCTGCTTTGATGCAATGTATTTTGTTTAAAGCGCTATATAAATAAAGGTGACCTGACTTAATGATTAATCGATCAATTGATCGTTAATTTAAACTACGATCGATCATGGAAATGATCGAAAATTGAAATCCCTAATATAAATGCATATTTACTGAATGCTGAGAGAAAATGAGAAAAGTATAATGTTTGCCTTTCTAATTCTTCAATACATATATAAAAAAAAGTCCCACTACAAACGCATCGGCCAAACAGAAAAACTTATCAGCTGATGCTGATAATTAAAAAATGCAAAATATCGTCCGACCACTCTTTAACACTTATACACTTAGTGTGTATAAGGATCTACAAGTTGTTGGTTTTGATGTTTGTTCTTTGTGCCGTTAAAATGTTGTTAATCTGGATGTCCTTTTTTTTGTGTTAGACCTGATGACACAGGAAGAGGAGAGTCAAGAACTCAATGAAAAGGAAGACAATGTTCAGCATGAGAAATATAATTTCATGACTGGAGAAAAGTCATTTAGTAACTCACCTACTGAAAAGACTTCACAAAAAAAAGCTCAAAAGACAGCAGACAGAAGTTATTTCACCTGCCAACAATGTGGGAAAAGATTCAACAGAAAAGGAAGTCTTGAAATCCACATGAAAGTTCACACTGGAGAAAAGCCTTTCACCTGCCAACAGTGTGGAAAGAGTTTCATTAATAAAACAAACCTTAAAAGCCACATGAGAATTCATACTGGAGAGAAACCTTTCACCTGCAAACAGTGTGGGAAAAGATTCACCAGAAAAGAAAGTCTTGAAGTCCACATGAGAATTCACACTGGAGAAAAGCCTTTCACCTGCCAACAATGTGGAAAGAGTTTCATTAATAAAACAAACCTTAAAAGCCACATGAGAATTCACACTGGAGTGAAGCCTTACACATGTTCTCAATGTGGAAAAAGTTTTGCATATAAACAAACCCTTGTTAACCACATGAAAATTCATACTGGAGAGAAACCGTTCACCTGCCAACAATGTGGAAAGAGCTTTATTCAAAAACCAAACCTTAAAGACCACATGAGAATTCACACTGGAGAGAGACCTTACATATGCCAACAATGTGGAAAAAGTTTTCATCTTAAAAAAACCCTCGTTAACCACATAAGAATTCATACTGGAGAGAAACCTTTCACCTGCCAACAGTGTGGAAAGAGTTTCACTGACAAAAGAAACCATAGAAAACACATGATAACTCATACTGGAGAGAAGCCTTTCTCCTGCAAACTGTGTGGAAAGAGCTTTATTCAAAAACCAAACCTTAGAGACCACATGAGAATTCACACTGGAGAGAAACCTTACACATGCCAACAATGTGGAAAGAGTTTTACACAAAAAGGAAACCATGGAAAACACATGAGAATTCACACTGGAGAGAAGCCATGAGTTTTGTTCCCTAGAAAAGTTATAAATGCATCAGTGTTGGGGGTAACGAGTTACAAAGTAACGGATTACAGTAACTATATAACTTTTTTGGGTAACGGAGTAAAGTAACACATTACACTAATAATATTGGTAACTACACTACTTTACTAGACTATGGGAACGCGCTTTACACATGCCATGATTGCCTGTGTGTAAAGTTCTGGCCCGGGTTTCCCAATAACAATTGATCTAAGCGCTTTACCCTCAAAGACTGAGACAGCCGCCCGCGGCTAAAAAAATTACTGTTATTGTTTAATGTTTAATAACGTTTGAACCGCTAATCCAATCTAAATGCTTTAAAAAGTGATGTAAAGCAGAGATTCTCCACGTTTCGGAGATGTGATTACGTCATCGCATTTTGACAACATTGATTCGTCAGAAGAAACCAATGCTTTCGTTCCTCTGAGCCAAACAGAAATGATTGTTGACGCTTAGTCCCACCCCATTCCCAGATTGGTTCAAACTGTCCCATATTAAACCAATAAGTAATCTGTTGAACTACTACCATATTTTCCGCATTATAAGGCGCACCTTCAATGAATGGCCTATTTTAGAACTGTTTTCATATATAGGGCGCACCGGATTATAAGGCGCATAGAATAGAAGATACTGCAGTCAACGTTTGACTGGGTTTGCGTTATGCATCCACTAGATGGAGCTGTGCTAAAGGGAAAGTAATCAAAACAGTCAGATAAAGACGCCTTGAGCGCCTTGATCCATATATAAGGCGCTCCGGATTATAAGGCGCACTGTCATTTTTTTGAGAAAATTAAAGGCTTTTAAGTGCGCCTTATAGTGCAGAAAATACGGTACTTAACATATTGATTTGGAAAACGAACGAAAACAAAGTGAAAGTAAAGTCTGTCGTGAGTGCATGAATACAAACACACAACAACACATTTGCATGAGAAAACTCTCGAAAAAGCACAAAAAACACTCGACAGAGTACTTTGACATAAAACAAACCAAAAACAAGGATGAAACAGTGGTACATATCTGATAAAGCACTGGAATTTATGTCTTGGGTCGCTAGGTGATGTCCCGGTAAAATCGATTCTGACACAGATTAAAGCCAACGGATCGGTCATTTATATTTTGTATACTAAGTAAATCATTATATAATTATACAGTTCATAAAGATAGTTGCACTATTTTTTTTCTGTTGCACTCTGATAATTTCTCACTCATTTTGTGTGCAGTTTGTGAATCATTTTGCACTGTTTTTGCACTGTATTGTTGAAGACAATTTGTGCAATTGTTTTTACTATATGCTGCATAGTTTGTTTATTGTTCATACTCATATTGAAAATATATTTCTCAGAAGAAGAAAAAAAAAATGCAATTTATCTTTAAAAGAAAATCTAAATGAATGTTTTATGCCTTCATTTGATATCCAGAAAAATGTAAATACACAACAGAATTTCTGAGGGGAAAAAACATTTAATAAGGCTGTTTTAAGAAATCTTTAATAAATGAAGTTGTTTTATGCATTAAAATAATTACACATGCTAAAAAAGTAAAACATATGGTGAAGAAAAAATAAAACAGATTTTATAGAGCCCTAAAAAAAGTAAAGTAATAAGTAGTGAAGTTTTCAAATGCAGTAACTAGTAATCTCATTACAATTTACAGAAGTAACTAGTAACTAATTACATTTTTTGAGTAACTACCCCAACACTGAAATGCATCCAAGTTAGGGGTGGTAAATATGAGCTAAAATTCATATCACAATATTTTACACTGTCTATGTGTCATAACCAGGGGGGCAGGGTTTCATATTTTTTTGAAGCACCCCTGGGTGCTGCCATTGGCTAGCGGACCCCCACCTGCTGTTAGCATTCCATTGACTCCCATTCATTTTGGCGTCACTTTGACAGCAAATAACTTTACATCCGAGGCGTTTAAAGGCTCCATTTGTCCATTAATTATTTCTAAAGAAACACGAAAATGTATATAAGGCGGCATTACCTTCTATCTTACGTTATGGCCCCGTAGAAGCAGTTTTTGTAAAAAATAGGCTAACGATTGCGTCATAAACAGCAACTCTCTGTCGCGCAGTAGAGAAATTACCGTATGGACAGGAGGAGAAGCTCGCAGGAAATCTTTTACGGTCCATGAGGCTATCGGGGGTACGTGGAGGCATAAAGTCAAGGGAGATAATTAATCAGAATACTTACCAAAACTTGCTCCTGTTCACGCTTGCCTTCTCTGCAAGATTTGGTGGGTGATTCAGATTTCTCTTGGCACAGCGATTAGAAGACGTACAGGTTGCTCACGTGACATCTACGTCATCAAGCTCAGTTTGAGTCTGCGCAGTATGCCCGACCCCGGGAAGTGCGTGCTTCTAATTGACTTCACTTGTCTCCGTTGAATCCAATGGGGTCGCTGTGTCCATTTCTTTTACTGTCTATGGTCATAACATGTCCCGGAGTGATCAAGAGAAGGTGGTAGATAGGCTCAGAACCCAGATGTCATCCAAAGAGGACTTTTATTAAATGCCAGAGGAGAAATAGGGGTGTACATATTCACAGTAAGTGTAAAATAAAATACAAACAAATTTACAAAATAACCAAAAACTTACACAAAAAAAATAGACACTTAACTTGGTATATAAACAGCCAAAAGAAAACAAATTGATACAGGCAGTAAAATCTACATAGACACTTTAAGCAGTATGCCCTCACCTCTCTATCCAAGGTTCAGTTTAGACTGGCTTATATAGCCTAAGAAAGGCTCATTACATAGAAGACCATACCAACTGCACGGGCATCAATACCTAAAACCTTTAAAGCACACACAAGATCATTCAACCGTTTAAACCCTTAAACTTAAAATATACATACAATAAAACATTAAATGCAATTCTTCTACATAAACCAAATGTAAACTATACCATAAGACATCTCTACATCACCAAGGGATAAGTCCCCTCTGTATAAGTAGAAATGGTTTAACTCAACACAAGAAAAAGGGAAGCTGTAGTCCCGCCTCCTGCTTGGAGGAGTCACTGAACCAGGATATGGTGATTACACCGCATGTAAGGAGGCTGTTTGCAATGTGAAGATAAATACCGACTTGAAATAAAAAACACATAACTACAACTTGTCTCTGTGTGGTTAAATGGGAAAAAAATTATCATAGGGGAACTATGGTAAACATAACACGATGCGCTGACCACTGATATGTGCACCTATCTGCAATCAACACCAACCACATATCTAACTGTAAATAAATGTTAAAGCATAATGAACCAGATCAAACAATTATATTTTAAACCTAATAAACTACAACAGTCACAAGAATTAATCAAACATTAATAGCTAATGTAAAGATACATGAAACAGCAGGAGCATGTAAAGTCTGTACAAACAACTATCGCAGTAGTGATGAGGTCCCTAGCACCCGTCATCACACCAGGTGATATCATCATTAGAAGTGCTGGTCATATAATTAGAATATTATCAAAAAGTTTAATTAATTATATTCATTCATTACACACAGATTGATGTATTTCAATTGTCTATTTCTTTTCATTTTGATGTTTATAACTGACAACTAAGGAAAATCCCAAATTCAGTATCTCAGAAAATTTGAATATTGTGAAAAGGTTCAATATTGAAGACACCTGGTGCGACACTCTGATCAGCTAATTAACTCAAAACACCTGCAAAGGCCTTTAAATGATCTCTCAGTCTAGTTCTGTAGGCTACACAATCATGGGGAAGACTGCTGACTTGACAGTTGTCCATAAGACGACCACTGACACCTTGCACAAGGAGGGCAAGATATAGGGATGGACTAAGATGGGTGGTATCAAAGAAATATAAGTGATATTGCAAATAGTATTATTGCACAATGAGGAGAGCATTTAATATGAGTAGACATTTGCAAAAAAAAATATAAACTGTACAGTCGTGGCCAAAAGTTTTGAGAATTACATAAATATTGGAAATTGGAAAAGTTGCTGCTTAAGTTTTTATAATAGCAATTTGCATATACTCCAGAATGTTATGAAGAGTGATCAGATGAATTGCATAGTCCTTCTTTGCCATGAAAATTAACTTAATCCCAAAAAAAAACCTTTCCACAGCATTTCATTGCTGTCATTAAAGGACCTGCTGAGATCATTTCAGTAATCGTCTTGTTAACTCAGGTGAGAATGTTGACGAGCACAAGGCTGGAGATCATTATGTCAGGCTGATTGGGTTAGAATGGCAGACTTGACATGTTAAAAGGAGGGTGATGCTTGAAATCATTGTTCTTCCATTGTTAACCATGGTGACCTGCAAAGAAACGCGTGCAGCCATCATTGCGTTGCATAAAAATGGCTTCACAGGCAAGGATATTGTGGCTACTAAGATTGCATCTAAATCAACAATTTATAGGATCATCAAGAACTTCAAGGAAAGAGGTTCAATTCTTGTAAAGAAGGCTTCAGGGCGTCCAAGAAAGT
The DNA here is from genome assembly GCF_963082965.1 of Carassius carassius. NCBI lineage: Eukaryota > Metazoa > Chordata > Actinopteri > Cypriniformes > Cyprinidae > Carassius > Carassius carassius. Next base: position 26,160,318 of record NC_081780.1, read on the forward strand.
CCAGCAAGCGCCAGGATCGTCTCCTAAAGAGGATTCAGCTGCGGGATCGGAGTGCCACCTGTGCAGAGCTTGCTCAGGAATGGCAGCAGGCAGGTGTGAGCGCATCTGCACGCACAGTGAGGCCAAGACTTTTGGAAGATGGCCTGTTGTCACGAAGGGCAGCAAAGAAGCCACTACTCTCCAAAAAAATCATCAGGGACAGATTGATCTTCTGCATAAAGTATAGTGAATGGACTGCTGAGGACTGGGGCAAAGTCATATTCTCAGATAAAGCCCCTTTCCGATTGTTTGGGGCATCTGGAAAAAGGCTTGTCCGGAGAAGAAAAGGTGAGCGCTACCATCAGTCCTGTGTCATGCCAACAGTAAAGCATCCTGACACCATTCATGTGTGGGGTTGCTTCTCATCCAAGGGAGTGGGCTCGCTCACAATTCTGCCCAAAAACACAGCCATGAATAAAGATTGGTACCAAAACACCCTCCAACAGCAACTTCTTCCAACAATCCAACAACAGTTTGGTGATGAACAATGCATTTTCCAGCACGATGGAGCACCGTGCCATAAGGCAAAAGTGATAACTAAGTGGCTCGGGGACCAGAGTGTTGAAATTTTGGGTCCATGGCCTGGAAACTCCCCGGATCTTAATCCCATTGAGAACTTGTGGTCAATCCTCAAGAGGCGGGTGGACAAACAAAAACCCACTAATTCTGACAAACTCCAAGAAGTGATTATGAAAGAATGGGTTGCTATCAGTCAGGATTTGGCCCAGAAGTTGATTGAGAGCATGCCCAGTCGAATTGCAGAGGTCCTGAAAAAGAAGGGCCAACACTGCAAATACTGACTCTTTGCATAAATGTCATGTAATTGTCGATAAAAGCCTTTGAAACGTATGAAGTGATTGTAATTATATTTCAGTACATCAAACAATTGAACAATTGAAACAAAGATCTAAAAGCAGTTTAGCAGCAAACTTTTTGAAAACTAATATTTATGTAATTCTCAAAACTTTTGGCCACGACTGTATAAATGTCAATTCATGTTTTTAAATTGTGTGTAATATGGGTAATATGCCTGCATGATTGGTTTCAGATTTATTTTCATTTTAGGTGTCAAGAAAGACAGAGTTCAAAGTATTGCAAAGTACTGGTTTGAGAACGGCAGAGCACGACCCGAAAATCGTGGTGGTCCCAGGGAAATTGAAGAGCAAACTGCAAAGAAGGACATAGTTCGAAAGCACATACAGTCTTTTAATTGTAGCGCAAGCGAGAAAGTTGAATGAATGACAGCATCTAAAAGTGTCTACGAGATGTCCTCTTTTTGCACAGTACTGTCTGTGTTTTATTTGCTTAGTGTCTTAATGTGACTACACATTTAATTAATTTTTTTATTCTACTTGCATCTGATATGCAGTTTATATTGGAACATTATATTGGAATCGTTTAGGCCTTTTAAATTTTTAGTTAGATTTAAAATGCCTGTTTTGTGCACTGAATGTTTTTTTATACTTGAGTAATAGAGGTCGACCGATATATCGGGCCGATATTTGTCATATTTTAATATATTGGCATCGGCCGATATCTGTGTTTAGTAGCGCCGATTTAAACTCAGGCACTTCGGCGGGCAGCCCCGTGTTATTGGTGCGGTGGAAAGTGCTGCTGCTGCCGCTGCATGTGAAGCACCCCAAGCCAAAACTTTTGGAAGATTCAACAACATTCCTGGGAGATAAAGGTAGTCAGAGAATTTCACTCTGTAAATGGGGTGGAGAAGTTGGCAGCTCTAATAAACACTGCAGCGTGACGTTATCAAAGTAAACTGTCTCTGACGTTACTCCGCCGGCTCACAGACAGCAGCGTGCTCAGAGAGACAGCTGTCCTGGAGCTGCCCAGAATGGTGAATGACATTTGTTCAGAAGCATGGTTTGATGCAGACAATAACCAGTTTTCCATCCAACTCATTTGTATTTAGGGATGTTCATATTCGATAATTTCCACGATCGATCGTCGTTTAAATGAATGATCAATTAATTACCTCAATGCTGCAAAATGCGTCTGCAGTGGTATTATTATTATGTGCTAAAGCCACTTGGGAAAAAAAGGTTTCTCATCCGAATTAAAGGGGTTTTAGTCTGAATAAAATGCTAGTAGCTGGACTGTAAAATGAATAGATGTGATTACGATCATTTGATAAAATGAGAGCTCGCCATTTGTTGGAGATCATTTTACTTTGTTGACTGTTTCCCGTCAAGGAGACCGCTAAATGCGCCTCTTTAAATGGTTTCGTGGTGCTCGTTGTTGTATTTTAAAAACGCAACTGCAATGTTTTCAAATGACACACTATAGTAGTGGTGCAACGGATCATCATTGATCCGTGATCCGTTCGGATCAATATCTTCGGTTCGGCACACACGTGACCTGCGGATTGATTTATGAAAAAAAAAACAAAGTTGTGCATGTTCAGTCCACACTCAGTGGTCATGGCGAGTGGAGGAACGGAGGAACTTGAACGGCCCGCGCATTTTGGATTCCCTGTCAGATATAATGATGAGGAAAGAGGTTAGAGTGTAAAACCGTGATGGTGCGTAGAACCATGACATCCCGTCGCGCAACAACTTCAACGAAAAGAACAGGAGAAGAAAAAAATTGTGGATGAACTATCCCGAGCATCCTCTGTTGCGCACACGACAGAAGGGTGGAAGTCCAGGGGGACGGAGAGCTATGTGACAATAACTGCTCACTTCATTACAGCAGACTGGGACATGAGAGGTCAGGCTATTATGTTAAAAAGAAGATTATGTGCACTTTAAGTTGATTTCATATATTTTAATTTAATGTTAATAAAAAAAAAGACAAAACGTATGTTTATTTGTCTTGGCCTTTTTTTTTTTTTTTTGCTGATCCGAAAAATTATCCGATCCATATGAGGACGAGCGAGCGCGGGTTTGACTAGATGTATTTGGAGGTTATTGCTCACGTCTCGTTCTGCACATATCCAATGTATCTGAATGTTAAACTATAATATTTTTTATTTTTTTTTATGTAATCTAGACAGAAAAGATCATCCTCTTCACATGAGCAAAAACGTGCATAACAGCAGAGTGAACTGGTATACTACGGTCTATTTAAACTGACCAGTGTAACCTTTTAAATGTTTGGTGGACTGTACTTTATTTTAATAATGAACAGACTGCGATGTAAGTTTGAAATTAGAATGCACTTTACATGATCTGTGTCATTTATACCAAACACAAATGTTGCTGGTTGCTAGTGTGTTTGCAGCACTACTTTTATTTATTTTTTATATAGATTTTTTTTATTTATATTTTTCAGTTTAATTGATTTTTATTTCTAAAATTGTATTTATTTAAATGTATATTTAAGTTTACATTTATGTTCCAACAAACTTGAAAAATTCTACTTGATAAATGCTCTAAAACTTTTATGTAAATGATTGACTTTTTATATATATATATATATATATATATATATATATTAATATATATTTATTTATATATATAAGATTCGAGAGATGGTTCAAGTCAGTGCTCAATAAATGATGATAAGTTTGGAAATGTTGTGCATCCACTTATTATTAGTGTGACATTTTAGCATGCAAATGAAGGGGAAAACCTCAAGATATCGGCCCTAAAAATCGGCAGCACATATTGGCCATCGGCTGACCCTGACCTCTAAACATCGGCATCAGCTATAGAAAAACCCATATCGGTTGACCTCTATTGAGTAATACATTAAATTATTACTTTACACTACTTAAGTCTTATAAGCTTCTTACTGAAAAATGCACAGATATTGATGTTTAAGAATGTTGCTCTGTTGTACTTGATCATACAATAAACTATTTGAATCGGATAAGCTTTTTTGTACTAGTGGAACATAGCACATTATGATATTAGTGGGCATTGGAAATATTAGTTTTTATTTAGACTGTTATTTTACACTTCAAAAAAGTATCAGAATGTTTTGCACTATTCTTACATACATACTTGATTATACTGAATCTAATATGCTTTGTTTACAACAATGTTTGCAATGTTTACATTGTTTAACTTATAAATCCCAAATATCAGAAATGATGATATGTACTGTTACTGACTTACTGCACTTACTTAGACAGATTTATGTATTTTTAATGTTTGTGCAACATTTGTTTTTTGAATTGTTAAAATAAATGTACTGCTATTATTTGCCAATGTGGTTATACTGTGTGTGTGTGTGTGTGTGTGTGTGTGTGTGTGTATGTGTGTGTGTATATATATATATATATATATATATATATATATATATATATATATTGGGGGCTTTTGTCTATTCAGACAGGGCAGAAAGGTGACTTCAGATAAATGGGGTGGAATTTGCAAATAATCGCAGATCTCATTCATCCCCTCTATAAAGAGGTTTGTCTACTGTTTAGTTTTGAAATGATTGTGCCCTAATCTTTTTCTGTGTTTCTAGTTACATTTTTTTGAGATTTTTCACATATTTACTATGTCTTGTCCCAAAGAGGTGGATTTAGAGGTTTTTGCAAAAAAAAAAAAAAAAAATCGCACAAATGGATTTAGCTGGTTTTGATGGAAAATAAAATATAATTTGTTAAAAAAATCACTGAATTGTGACATTTTTGAAAAAAAGTTATTTTATTCACTGGCTAATAACCTTATAGCTAAGTCAGGGGGCAAATTACAGCAGCCTTTATGGTTAGAGAACTATCGGTAAAAAAAAACACTTTTGTCCATTGTTAGATGCTAGTTTAATGATGCGACATGGCATATGTAAAAATCATTTTAGGAGTGACAGAAATGTCAAATACAATCATTTAATTCAATTCAAGTTTATTTTTGTATAGCGCTTTTTACAATACAAATTGTTACAAAGCAACTTTACAGAAAATTATGTTTCTACAATATTTAGTAGTAGCTTATAAGTGGTGACTGTCAGTTTGTGCACGTTTGACAGGATTTTTAGAAAAATTAATACAAGACGTAGTCAGCCAGACGATGAACATTATTAATATTATTCATTAATAATTATTATATGATGCAGTCACACTTGTAGCAATAATTGTTAGTTCTGTTTGTTGATTCAAGGTTAGCATCATCTGGGGTCCTCTGAGGGTCAGCATCATCTATTCTCAGGTGTTCTGGATCCAGACTGGAGCTTGTGTAAATCCTAGTTACATAGAAACAAATAGAGACATCATTAGCATAGCTGCTGATCCAACAAAGTAAAATTAGTTCAACCCAAGCTAATAAATAAAAATGCACATTTGATCAGATGCAACTACACACACAATTTAAGAGATACATTTATTCGAATGCTTGGCGAAAGAGATGTGTTTTTAATCTAGATTTAAACAGAGAGAGTGTGTCTGAACCCCGAACATTATCAGGAAGGCTATTCCAGAGTTTGGGAGCCAAATGTGAGAAAGCTCTACCTCCTTTAGTGGACTTTGCTATCCTAGGAACTACCAAAAGTCCAGCGTTTTGTGACCTTAGGGTGCATGATGGATTGTAACGTGGTAGAAGGCTAGTTAGGTACGCAGGAGCTAAACCATTTAGGGCCTTATAGGTAAGTAATGATAATTTGTAACTGATACGGAACTTAATAGGTAGCCAGTGCAGAGACTGTATTGGGGTAATATGATCATATTTTCTTGACCTGGTAAGGACTCTAGCCGCTGCATTGTGGACTACCTGTAGCTTGTTTATTGAAGAAGCAGGACAACCACCTAGAAGTGCATTACAATAGTCCAGTCTAGAGGTCATGAATGCATGAACTAGCTTTTCTGCATCAGAAACAGATAACATGTTTCATAGCTTGGCAATGTTTCTAAGATGGAAGAATGCAGTTTTTGTAACATGGGAAATATGATTTTCAAAAGACAAATTTCTGTCTAATATAACACCCAGATTTCTGACTGTAGAGGAAGTAACAGTACATCCATCTAGTTGCAGATTGTAATCTACAAGATTCTGTGTAGTGTTTTTTGGTCCAATAATTAATATCTCTGTCTTATCCGAATTTAATTGGAGAAAATTATTTGTCATCCAATCTTTTACATTTTTAACACTCTCTGTTAGCTTAGATAATTTAGAAGTTTCATCTGGTCTCTTTGAGATATATAGCTGAGTATCATCAGCATAACAGTGGAAGCTAATTCCGTATTTTCTAATAATATTACCAAGGGGCAACATGTATATTAAAAATAGAAGGGGACCTAGGACGGATCCTTGTGGCACTCCATATTTTACTGATGATAAATGAGATGACACCCCATTTAAGTAAACAAAATGGTAGCGATTGGACAGGTAGGATCTAAACCATCTTAGAGCCTGCCCTTGAATACCTGTATAGGTTTGTAATCGATCTATGAGTATGTCATGATCTATGGTGTCGAACGCAGCACTAAGATCAAGTAAGACTAGAAATGAGATGCAGCCTTGACGCAAGAAGCAGGTCATTTGTAATTTTAACAAGTGCAGTTTCTGTGCTATGGTGGGACCTGAAACCTGACTGATATTCTTTATACAGATCATTTTGTGCAGGAAGGTGCTCAATTGAGCAGACACAACTTTTTCTAAAACTTTAGACATAAATGGAAGATTTGAAATAGGCTTATAATTTGCCAGTACACTAGGATCTAGTTTTGGTTTCTTAATAAGAGGCTTGATAACCGCCAGCTTGAATGGTTTTGGGACGTGACCTAAAGATAATGACGAGTTAATGATATTGAGAAGTGGTTCTTCGGCTACAGGTAACAACTCTTTTAGTAATTTAGTAGGTACAGGACCTAATAAACATGTCGTTGGTTTAGATACAGTGATAAGTTTATTTAGCTCTTTGTAAAGCACTGCAGTTTATCTTTGGGTGCGATGGATGAAACTGAAGTGTAAGACACTGTAGAATCTACATTCGCTATTGTATTTCTAATGTTATCTATTTTATCAGTGAAGAAATTCATAAAGTCATCACTATTAAACGTTGGTGGCATATTTGAATCAGGTGGCGTCTGGTAATTTGTTAATTTAGCAACTGTGCTAAATAAAAACCTTGAATTGTTTTGGTTATTTTCTATGAGTTTGTGTATATGCTCTGCCCTAGCAGTTTTTAGAGCCTGTCTATAGCTGGACATACTGTTTTTCCATGCAATTCTAAAAACTTCCAAGTTAGTTTTTTTTTCTCCATTTGCGTTCAAGACTACAAGTTACTTTCTTGAGAGAGTGAGTATTACTGTTATACCATGGCACAGTACGTTTTTCTCTAACCTTTTTCAATTTGATGGGGGCAACAGTTTCTAATGTATTAGAGAAGATAGTGCCCATGTTGTCAGTAATTTCGTCTAATTCATGTGTATTTTTGGGTACAAATAGCAGTTGAGATAGATCAGGCAGGTTATTTGCGAATCTTTCTTTGGTGGCTGGAACAATAGTTCTGCCTAGACGGTAACACTGAGACATATAGTTAATATCAGTGATACGCAGCATGCATGATAATAGGAAATGGTCTGTAATATCATCACTTTGGGGTACAATATCTATAGCAATAAGATCGATTTCATGCGATATAATTAAATCTAGTGTATGATTAAAACGATGAGTGGGCCCGGTGTAATTTTGCTTGACTCCAAAAGAGTTTATTAGGTCAGTAAACGCAAGTCCTAATGTATCATTTGTATTATTAACGTGAATATTAAAATCTCCCATGATTAGCGCCTTATCAACTGTAACTAGAAGGTCTGAGAGGAAATCTGCAAATTCTTTTAGGAATTCTGTATACGGCCCTGGTGGTCTATACACAGTGTCCAGAGCAAGAGATACATTAGATTTCTTTTGCATGTCTGACAGTGTAACATTAAGCAGAAGTATTTCGAATGAGTTAAACCTGTATCCCGTTTTCTGGGTAACATTGAGAATATTACTATATATTGTTGCAACACCTCCGCCACGACCAGTCTGACGGGGCTCATGCTTATAACAGTAGTTCGGTGGAGTAGACTCATTTAGACCAATATAATCATTTGGTTTTAGCCAGGTTTCAGTCAAGCAGAGTACATCAAAACTATTATCTGTGATCATTTCATTTACAATAACTGAGTGATCTATATATTTATGATATATGATATATAGATAATATTTATGAGCCCAAACTTTAAAAATTGTTTTTGTTCATTTACTTTACATGTTTCTGGTTTAATCACGATAAGATTTTTTCTAGATCCTACATCATATTTTGACCTCACTATTCGGGGAACAGACACAGTCTTAATAGTTTTTACAGCGCAAGTACTTTTATCATTTAAACGGGTGGAACAAAAGTCATCATAATAGTTATTTGAGAATTGTCTTACTAGTCACATGGAGCGAAGTGTCCTGGAGATGTTGTCAGAGAGCAGCTCCGCTCCGATTCTGCTGGGGTGTAATCCATCAACGCGAAACAGCCTAGGACGCTCCCAGAAAAGATTACAGTTATTAACAAATAGCAGTTTCTGTTCTTTACACCATGACAACAACCATTCATTTAAAGCAAAAAGTCTACTGAACCTTTCGTGTCCTCGTCGATACATGGCCAGTGGTCCTGACACACGATTTAATATATGTACCCTATATATCATCATAATTACTATTCATTTAATACAGCTGGCCCTGTATCGATATTGTGGCACGTGCACAACAGTGGACAGTGCATACCCAGTGGGCAATTGATGTCAAATAGACATCAAATTTACATCAAACATAGTCATCAAAGAATTGGTCAAAAATGCAAATCAAATCCATGTCAAAAATTGACATAAAATTGACCTCAAGTTTTGACATTCATTTGATTTGCATTTTTTTAACACATTGATGTCCTATTCTAGACCACAAGAATAATGACAAAACAGTATTAAATGCAAGACGTGTTTTATTAAATCCACTGGTTTATATAAATTTTATATATAAATTGTAATCTGATATAAATCTTAATTGATGAACAATTGCATTTTGTGTCATCACGACAGACATATTGCAGGTTTTTACATCAAAGCTCACAAGACCTTTAAAAACAAAGAGCAAGTTAAATTGAAATAAAACCAGTTTTGTAATTTGTTTCGTAGATAAACAAATTAATGAACAGAAACATTGTAGATAAACAATATGTAACGGATATGCAGGTCATCGATTCATGGGTTCTGAACTAATGAATCACGGTTCGTTGAATCTAAAACAATGCAAACCTAACACTTTCAGATTTTAAATTCAGGCATATAAAATGAAAGCTTTTTACACTAAAAGCCTGGCCTGGCGCCAGTCTGGCTGGATTTAAATGATTTACGACACAGGATGAGACATTCCAAAGTCACGTGGGCGAGCCTCAAAAGAAAAAAGGACCAAACCCCCGTTTTTCTTTCCCCCACGGCCCGACAACACATTCCAGCTTCAAAGGAAAAACGAACTCTCCTTACAAACTTACACACCCACACGCACACACACACACCCACAAATGTTTTATCTTACACTCATCATGTAAGTCCTTAATAATATGTATTTTGAGTATGTGTTGTGCGTTGCATAAATGGTTAATCCTTGTTATGTGAAGAGTATAAGTGCTAACTTCTGATTTGGAAATGTTCATCCTGATTAATGTTGTCAAATAGAATCATGAGCTGTAACCCAACTCCTTCAGAGGTCGTACAACTTTATGACTTAACAAACAGGACAGGAAGGCTAACTCTTACAAAAGAATGGTAAAATGTACTCAGATGTATTCTAAATGTATATAGTATTGTTTCTTTTGGTGCATTAGATGTTTCCCATATAAATTGGGAAACTCTCTGCAATTTATTAGCGTGTTTTAATCTTTAAATGTGTGCAATCCTGCATTGGAATGTAACTTCATGTTTTGATAATTTATATATGTCACTTTTGGTGTCTGCTTAATCGTCATGCTTTGACGAACTCATTTATCTAAAGCAAATTAATGAAAAATGTATTTAATCTTGAATTACGAACTGGCAAGAATATCACTGTTGAAATCTAATAAACCCTAATTTATTAGGGTGGGTGTTTCCACAGAGACAAAGGAACTTTTTCCCGCTTCAGATCGCGGACGTTCATTGGTTGTTCACACGAACAGAGGCGTGAACCATTTCAAGCCATAAGAGCTGACCCCGGAAGGTCCAGCCTCTCTCTCTCTTCTGGTCCTCGCTCTTCTCGTACGTGCTGCTCGTCCCTCTGCGTGGCCTTGGGCTGCGCTCCTATCGCCGTCCCCCTCAGCACAGGGGCTGAGAGGACAGCCATTCTCATGACTCCTTCGGAAGCTTTCGTTTTCGTTGTTTTGTTTATTTTCTTTACTAAGTTTATTCACCTATTTACCTCTCCACACGAGGAAGACGAACTCTCAAACATTGCTTTCTTTGAACTTTCAAATATCGCGCGATTCCGCAGCAGCCCGGACACAGAGAGGACAAGCCCAGACTGACGCACGCTGCACGCCCATGCTGCTTTCGCATACACAAATAGAACCCCATGCAAGTATTAATATGGAGATTTTAAATGCTGTTTAAGTTGTCTATGATTTAGATTCCTATGTTGCCTCTCAAGGGTTAATGTCTGTTGGTTTACATAACTATTCTCTCACTTATCCTCTTTCACTCTCATTCTCTCCCTCTCCCTCATTTGGATTTCGTTATGTCTTGTACAAAGTTTACTGTCTATATTGTCGTACGCGTATTTACTCTGTATAAATCGTAGTTGATGTATTATTCAATTATTAAATTCCATATACTCCAGATTGTCTGTCTAAGTTGCTCATGTTACGAAGTCAATGAAATGCCGATCTTAGCTACAAAGCTCATTTGTTACTTTTAAGTAATATAAATTTTATAAGGACAGGAGAATGGTTTCATGGCCAGAAACTATTCGTCCTGGAATTATAGGAAGTGATAGCGTTACTGAGAATTAATAAAACAAATCTTACGGCCGTTTGCTGGACGAACCACGTTTGATTTACATTAATTTCTAGTAAAAGATATCACAATAATTGATATGAAGAATAGAATATTGAAATATTGATGAGTAAATTACAGTGCCTTGTGATGAGTTATTAATATATACAATTGACCTATTTTTCATCTTCAAAAATTTTAATGCAACTGTAATATGATATATATATTAATCGTATTCCTGATTAATTACCCAAATCCCCTATATATCATTTGAGTTAATTATTATGTACAACCCAGTGCGGCTACAAATAGGTGCATTCTACTTATTCAGAGTCTGAACAGACCTCAATGGCCGATTTCCCCTTTTGCCGCCCCACACCCCCATATCTATAAGGAGCAGGCCGGAGATGGCTGCCCATGTATTTCTTTATTTCGGCCTCTGACGCAGAAGGTTTCGACTGCTGTACAGCACCTTAATGAATATAAAGACACAATAAGCACTCATTTTAAGACATTAAAATACAGCATACATACAGAAAAACTGAATCCAATTTTTCAATGTACAACTTTTCGTTTTTCGGATGAAAAATTAAACTGATGATAATTTCGACCCATCTTAACTAAAGGTGGCATAGGTATAACATGATTCACAAATTTAAAACCTGTGCTTTTAATATTGTCTGAAAATTTGTAGATAAACAATTGCATATTTTGAGTTTATGCATGAGAGCGCCCTCTGGCTTTTGGATGTGGCAGCATTTGACCATAATTTATTGAGAAACTGTGCATAGTAATTGCACAATTAATTGTTACACCCCTACAGTATTGCCACTGTGCATCTGTGATGGCTAAAAGTTTGCGGCACAATGGGTAACACTGGATAGATACAACAATACATCATCATTTCCAAAGGCTTTCTTCACCCCTGAGCCGTCCATGTTCATTGTTGCTATCAATCTGTTGGTAAGAACTCTTGACAAAAGAAAAAAGACAACCAAGTAATATCAGTAATCATTAATTGTTAAGATTATTGAACAATACAACTAAGTGACCAGAACAGCTGAGCCTTCAAGCAGAAAAGGAATGTCTTACAGATTTTAACCATCACTTGGTGCTGAATCATCATCAACATTTCTACAACAATATTGCACTGTTCAGATTAGTATTATCTATGGATTTCGTTTGATTTACAAATTATACCCCCACATCTGATTTTTTTTTGTGTGGGGCATTCTTACAAAATTTTGAATTATAATGGAATTGAATGAGTTTACATTTATATTTACATTTAGTCATTTAGCAAATGCTTTCATCCAAAACACAGAGTTCAGGAAGCAATAAGCGATATGTCATACAGGAGAAATGATACAGTAGGTGCTAATACAAAGTTACTGGTTTTACCAAAAGCTAGACCACTACATGTTGAGAGAAAGAGAAAGGGTTTTTTGTGTTTTGCTGTCAAGTATTCATTTGAAATGTTGTGAGCGATGTGGTTGACCGGACAGAAAAATGTTCCACCATGGAGTTATTGCTTTGTATTTTATTGCAATAGATTTGTGAATTATCAATATCTATCTTGCATTAAACGCTTCGATGGAATATAATTGTAAATAGTTTGCAGAAAATAATTGGTGTTACGCCGCCTTCACACTGGCAGTTGAAATCAGCTCCATAAGAGCGCCAAAAAAATAAGGATATACACATACTTAATGTGGGGTTACAGCAAAAATGCTGCATTTTTTTGTAATTAAGCAAATCAGAATGTTTTTTGTGAATTATAACATATTCACCTCTTTCATTATCAGTAATTTATGCCTACATGTTTATTTTATAAATAGTTTTTTGTTGTTGTTGTTTATATGTTTTCAACCACAGAAGTTACAGAAGTCCACTTTCATGCAGAAATCAAACAACATGGCCCGGTTTCACAAACAGGGCTTAGACTAAGCCAGGATTAAGCCATATTTCAATAAGGACATTAAATTAATTTTCATTAATATGCCTTAGAAAAAAACAGTACTTGTGTGCATCTTAAGACAAAACAAAGGCACTGATATATTTCAAGATCAGTCAGTGCAGGATTCTTTCAGTAAAACAGCTCAGATTTACACTTTAGTCTGGGACTAGGCTTAAGCCTCGTCTGTGAAACTGGGGGCATATGATTCAAAACATATGCCAAATGGATGCATTTTGAAAATTGCTATTTACATTGATATCAATGTGATGTCAATATGACATCAACTGAACGCCTATAACACGACGCTGATTTGACGTCAACTCAAAGTCAAACATGTTGGCCCATATACATACATTACATAAACAATTTCAGTATGGGATTAACCTAATATTTTCACCAATTAACCACTGGAAGGACTTGATGTATAATCTGACTTTGAAATTATGTTTTGCAGCATCTTGATCAAATTGACATCAAGGTGCCCGCTGGGTAATTTGAACACAAGAACACAGTTTAAAATTGAGTGGAAAAGTGCAAGGTTTCTAAAAAATAATGAATAGAACTTAATATATAGGCTACAAAAAGGTTTCATCTGGCCGCAAAAGAACAAAACCAGGGTTGCCTGATATAAAGAGATGTTATCCCCAAAACATTGTGCAATACGGAAATATCTGTTAAGTGTGTTACTTATCTTTTTCAACCTGGCAATCCTGTGCACGTACCCTCTTTCCACTATAAACATGCATGCTTTCTGAAAACACCTGTTAGCTTACAGTTTAGCGATCTCCACTTCAATATTCTATTCTCAGAACATTGTAATTCATCAAGTGTTTATTTACATTGGGGGCGGCAGTGGCTCAGTGGTTCATGTAGGTTTTCTACAAACCGGAAGGTTGGTGGTTCAATCCCCGGCTCTACCTGACCAAGTGTCGAGGTGTCCTTGAGCAAGACACCTAACCCCAGCTGCTCCCGACGAGCTGTATGGCGCCTTGAATGGCTGACACCGCAGTCGGTGTGTGATTGAGTGTGTGAATGGGTGAATGTGAGGCAAATTGTAAAGCGCTTTGGATGGCCATGTGGTCTGTTGAAAGCGCTATATAAATGCAGTCCATTTACCATTTACCATTTACATGAGAGAGAGAGGAGAGAGGCCGTGGACGTAAGAATTACCTCAGTTTTGTTGCATTTCTTTATTAACAGTGAAGCTGTGGCTTTAATTCCTTTAGAAACAATGATGTTATCAGCTCCTTGTTGAGAAAGATAATGTAGCTCTTGAGCGATTAAGGCAGTGGTTTTCAACCTGTGGGTTGCGGTGGTATTGCAGGTGGGCCGCCAATTACTATTCAAGATTTTTATTTGTCACATACACAATTATATACAGCATTTATAACCAGCAGTGAAATGTGAGTAAGGACCGCTCCATGGACAATGCAATTATTAAAGAATACAACACAGATGAAAATATACATAAATATAGCTATGAAATAAAAGTAAACAATAAAAATATAAGAATAAAATATAAAATATGTATACTGTAGAATTAAATATAGAATGGAAAATAATTTACTTCATAGTCATTACCCTGCCTATTTAAACCGGTCTGTTTCTGTTTGTTTCATGGAGTCCTTACTTTCCGTCACCCAGTTTCCTCGCGTTCCTTGTGTTCTAGTTTCTTGTTTCCTGTTTGTTTGTTTTGGACTGATGTTTGGTTATGACCCCTGCTTGTTTTGACTCTTATTTTTTTTTATTACCCAATAAAAACTCTGCTCTTGGATCGCTCGTCTCCTGTATCCCAGTCATTACAGAAGGACTCCATCATGTCTAGATCCAGCGGTATGTGAACGTGTCCGTTCCCCAGCCAGTGTGGATGAGCGGAGGGCGAAATTCCTCAAATTAACCACCCTCCGTCAAGAGGGGAATGAGGTGGGTGGTGTGGCACAAGTGTTCTGAACCCTGGCGGGTGGAATGGGATATAAAGATGCGGCCCTGAAAGACCCTTTAAACGCCGGTCTGGATAACCCTGTGCCAGAAAGGGAAATGGATCAGCTGAAAGCCTTTGATTTTTGGGGGTTCATTTTGTACCTACAACATCGGTCTCCGTGGGATACCCCAGCCACACCTGTCTCTCCCGGTGGGATGGCCGACTCTAGACCGGGGTCTACAGACAGGAGGACCGCCAGCCCAGCACCACTGCACAGTATGGCCACCAGCCCAGCACCACGGCGCAAGGTGGCTGCCAGCCCAGCGCCACATCGGCCTCCGTGGGAGACCGAAAGGGAAATGGATCAGCTGAAAATGAAAAATGGAAATGGATCAGCTGTGCCAGAAAGGGAAATGGATCAGCTGAAAGCCTTTGATTTTTGGAGGTTCATTTTGTACCTACAACATCGGTCTCCGTGGGATACCCCAGCCACACCTGTCTCTCCCGGTGGGATGGCGACTCTAGACCGGGGTCTACAGACAGGAGGACCGCCAGCCCAGCACCACTGCACAGTATGACCACCAGCCCAGCACCACGGCGCAAGGTGGCCGCCAGCCCAGCGCCACTGCACAAGATGGCTGCCGGCCCAGAGCCATGGCACAAGATGGCCGCCTGTCGAGTGCCTCTGCACAAGATGACAGCCACAGTTGACCCTCCAGAGTCGAGTCAGGTTCCCGTTGACCCTTCCAGAGTTGAGTCAGGTTCCCGTTGACCCTCCAGAGTTGAGTCAAGTCACCGTTGACACTCATGAGTTAAGCACTACCACAGTTAGACCTCAGAAGTCAAGTCAAGTCACCGGTGATCTTCATGGGCAAATGCAAGTCACCATTGATCTTCATGAGCAGAGTCAGGTCACCAATGATCTTCATGAGCAGAGTCATGTCACCAATGATATTCATGAGTAGAGTCACGTCACCATTGATCTTCATGTGCAGAGTCAGGTCACCATTGATCTTCATGAGCAGAGTCAGGTCACCATTGATCTTCCTGAATCCAGTCAAAACACCACGGATCTACCAGAGTCTCTCCACGTCTCTGCTGAACTAACAGAACCTCTCCATGTCTCTGCTGAACTACAAGAGCCTCTCCACGTCTCTGCTGAACTACAAGAGCCTCTCCACGTCTCTGCTGAACTACCAGAGCCTCTCCACGTCTCTGCTGAACTACCAGACTCTCTCCTCGTCTCTGCTGAACTACCAGAGTCTCTCCTCGTCTCTGCTGAACTACCAGAGCCTCTCCTCGTCTCTGCAGAACTTCCAGAGTCTCGTCCCTTCTCAGACGAACTCTCTGAGCGCTCGACTTATCCTGTCGTGGCCACGGAGGCCACCTTTTACCTGTTCATGTTCTCTGTTTCAGACTTGCCTAACCAGACTTGCTCTCCTGTGTCATCGATCCCACTGTGGTGGTCTTCGGCACTGCCCTGGTGGGCTCCTGTCCCGACCGCACGGCTGTGGTGGTCTTCTGTGCCGCCCTGGTGAGCTTCTGTCTCGACCACACAGATGTGACGGTCTTCTGTGCCGCCCTGGAGGGCTTCTGTCTTGACCGCACAGCTCCAGTTCCACCGGATCCACCCGGGATATTTGTCCTGTCAGTTCGGTCCTGGGCCCCGAACTTTCTATCCCCTCCTGGTCTTGTGTTTTGTTTTCTCTCTGTTTCCTTCTGTTGCCTGGCCCTCCGTCCTTCCCCCTGGTCCTCCACCGGTCCACCTCCCTTGGTTTGTTCTTGTATCGGGTGGAGCATCTGGTAGCTGATCCGTAGAGGAGGGGGTAATGTCACAGTGTCTGGTCTGTGTTTCCCTGGGTCTCCACTAGTGGTCTCACTTCCGCATAGGCACCTCAACGTAGGCACTACAATTCCCACAAGGCCTTGTCCCTTAATCACAGTAATTGCACTCATGTTAATTGCACTCAGGTGTCTTTACTTCATAGTCATTACCCTGCCTATTTAAACCGGTCTGTTTCTGTTTGTTTCATGGAGTCCTTACTTTCCGTCACACAGTTTCCTTGCGTTCCTTGTGTTCTAGTTTCTTGTTTCCTGTTTGTTTGTTTTGGACTGATGTTTGGTTATGACCCCTGCTTGTTTTGACTCTGATTTTGGATTACCCAATAAAAACTCACACTGCTCCTGGATCGCTCGTCTCCTGTGTCCCAGTCGTTACACAGAGGCAATGTGCATATGTGCATTATATTGTAGTCTTAAATGTTAAGATACACTGGAATGTACAAGAGGCAAATGTGCAAACAGGTTGACATTGTTAGTATGTCTATGTGAGGTAGAGAATGATGAATATATTACTGATCAAGTGAATATTAAGTGGAGACATGAAGATGTTAAGAGGCTGGTTTTGATGGCAGCAAAGTTAAAGATGGTTACTGGAGTGGGTGGAGTCCTTGATGATTTTAACAGCTCTGCTTTCGGAGCGTTTGAGGTAGATGTCCTGCAGAGAGGGGACAGCAGACCCGGAGATGCGCTCAGCTAAGCGCACAACTCTCTGCAGGGCTTTGCAGTCTTGACTGGAGCTGTTCCCATACCACACAGTCAATACACTATTGTCAATACACTATTAAAATAAATAATAATAATATTGTTCATATATGGAAAAAAAAAACAGGCCTTTCAAATAGTCGGAAAAAAGGTGGACTTGAAGAGTTTGATTTTAACACCTTTAGGATAAAATGGATTAAAATATGTTTAACAAATCCCTGATCTGTATGGTTTTTATCCCAAATCATATTTTTACAAAAATAGGTGGCCTTCCCTTTTTATTAAAATTTAACTACTTAACCCAATAGATTGCCAGTAGCGCCGTCCAAATTTCATCAACAAGCTCTTCTTGCTTGGAAGTTATGCTAGACCCACAATTTTTTACCACATAAAACCTTTCTATGGAACAACTCTGATATAATGATTAGGAATACATCTATTTTTCCTCCTACATGGTTTAACAGGTATATAATTGGAATTCTTAAAATTTTTGATAAATCAGGTAATTTTTTTTCTTATGGAGAGTTTATGTCTGTATAATGCAGTGCTTAAACCGGTTCCTTCCGGTCTAGAAAACTTGTTAAATGACATCTAACTTTTAGTAAGAGTGACACAAAAGAACCTGATTTGATCTTAGATGGAATAAATGTATTTAACAAAAAATATAATAATAAGCATATTAGACACATTTTTCAAAATAAAATGTATAACGTTCCAAAAGGCAAATTTTATTGGGCATCTCTTATCGAAATTATAGACTGGCTGTTACCTCATAAATATTGTATTCCAAATAAGACCAAAGAAGTTCATTTTAAGATATTACTTAAAATATAGCCTGTGAATGATACTGTGGCAAAATATATGGAGATTAATAGTTCATGCTCATTTTGTCGGAATAATGATGAAACACGGATCCATTTATTTTTCCAATGTGAAAATCTCAAATTTTGGAGTAGTCTATATCATCATATAGGTAAGTACCATCCTTTTCAGTGGAAATATATAATTTGTTACTATAAAAGGTACATCTAATACTCCAGTAAATTACAATATTAGTTTTTATTTTGCTTGCCACATTTCAGCCAGAATTGGCCCGAGTGTGCTTGCTATCTGGGATTAAGACACACGAAAATGATTTTTTAAAAATTATTACTACCCCCTCATGTTGTTTAAAACCCGTTCATCTTCAGAACAGAAGTTAAGATATTTTTATCAATTCAGAAAGCTCTCTGACCCTCCATAGACAACAAGAAACTAGAATGTTACCACGATCAAGGCTCAGAAACGTAGCAAGGATAAAGTAGTCCTGGCCCGCTTTCTACAGAACGTAATCGAGTTCTATAAACACTTTAAACATTTGAATAAAAGCACTCACCTTTCTTCAGCCGAATCATGAGCCTTGTGACCAAATAATCACACCAATGTCACACAGCCAGACCAAAATAAAAGTCTTTTTCTTTGCTTTATAAAACCTTCAAATAAAAAACAGGCATCATCAGCTTTCCAGTTTTTTTTTTTGACTCAAAAAAAAATTTGACTCAATAAACCAGATGAAGAAAACGGTTCACCGGTTCTTTTGCGCTCGACGTAATGGCGTCATTAGTGATGATTGCCCTTCATTCAAGCCTTCCGTTTACCCACGCTCATAACATTAGCACAGATTCAGTTCAGAATTAATCACCAAAAGAATCAGTTCAGACGCTCTGTGTGTCAGTCTGCTTCACACTGAATCACACATGCGAAGTATCATCAGCTCCTCGGTTCTCGAATAGGACATGTCCGACAGAAACAGTTCTTGACTCGAGAACGAGTCAGTCTTTTGTTCGTTATCTGGCTCGGCTCGGTGTTCATCTTCAGTTTTCTCTTCACAGCAGTTCAGTCAGTGTACTGTTTGAGTAAATGAATTACTCCGGGATATTGGTTTGTTTGAACTCAGGGAGTGTCAACCACATTAAAAAAGTTAACAGCTTAAGCCATTTGTGGTTTAATGCGTATTGGAGACGTGAACCGTTTTTAAACAATTCAGTTCGATTTGGTGAACTGGTTCAAGAAGATCCGGTTACATCGAATGATTCGTTCGTGATCTGGATATGACAAACTGCTTTGTTTTGAACTCTCTCACAACAGACACGGAAAAGAAGACAATGAGGAAAAAAGTCGTAGTTTTTGCAAATGATTATTATTGCCTCTTCCTTTGACAGTGTGTATTTTACAAACTCTAAATGTATTGTTGTTTTTAGTACTTATATGTCTGAAAATCTAAATAAACATTATGTAGTTGAAAACACTGAAAAGTTGAGACATATGATAGCTCTGAGCGCACCTGTCTCTGGCTCAGCGCCAGCCAACGCACTAAATACATTTGAATCACACAGTTGATCACGTCATGCACTGACCATTCTAATCACACCGTTGTGATCGACTGCAGTAGCATAATTTACAGCAACCCAAACTGCACAATGTCCAAGAGGAAGAAGGGAGGAGAAATTAGAAACTACTTTAGCAAACAGTGCTTTACTGTAAGTGAGGATCTTATTATGGAAGCCTACTGTAAAATCCAGCAATAAAGTATAAGTCTGCTTTATTGTCAATTCTTCAGTACATACATACAGAGAATTGAAATTACATTACTCTCAGACCCCCGGTGCACACAGATAACATTAACATTAAAGCCTAAAAATCTAGATCAAAATATAAAATGTAGATACAACTATACAATAAGGGAATGTTAAAAAAGACATATAATAAAATTTAAAATAAAGTTAAATAAAGCAGCGCAAGGCAAAAGGCAGAGTGCAAATCAATGAAGTGACCCACAGTGCAAATAAAAGGTTTTTTAGTGCAGAAACAAAAGCTTATTAAGTCTGATTAAAGTGACAAAGGGCTCAAGAGAAGTTGTTTATTTTACTGACTGATGAGGTAGTGGAATGATGTCAGTTCCATGGAGAATGGAACTGACTTTATTATAAGTCAACACATAAATCAACCAACACATGCCCTTGGTCATATTCTCGACCTTATATTGTCATTTGGGACACGTATTGATAATGTTAATATTGAAAATGCTTCCTTCTCTGATCACAAGCCGATTGTTTTTAATGTCCCTGCTGTAAGCTCTGGTGTGTTAATTACGCCTATTGGCTACTACTCCCATTTTATAAACTCACTTACTGCTTCTCAGTTTAGTGAATGTTATCTAGCTAATGCTGTTGAATTATCTATCTTAAATGCTGCCGAGTCTTCCTCTGGGCCCGATGAATTGATTACTTTATACATTTTGTTCTAACATTTTAGATGCCATTGCACCCTTCAAACTGAAACAACCAAAGCAAAAATCTCATTACTGGCTTGATGATAATAATCGTTCTCTCAGACAGGCCTGTTGTAAAGCGGAGCGGAAATGGAAGCATGATCTTTTAACTGTGTCCTTTGATATTTTTAAAGACTGTCTGTTCAAGTTTCAGCATGCAGCAAAATTTGCTAGATCAAGGTATTTTTCTGATTTAATTGCCACACATCTTCATAGGCCTAAGATTTTGTTTACCACGATTAATTCAATAATTAATCCGAGTTGCCAATTTCATGGGGAACCCTCAGCTGAACTTTGTGAGAGTTGTTAGAAAAAGTTGTGCCATCACAATTGATCCTGTTTTTTAAATTCAGCAAATTTATTGGAACCTTTCCAATCTGGCTTCACTGCTTATCATAGCACAGAGTCTACTTTGTTAAAGGTATCTAATGACATTTTACTTGCAGTTGATGCTGTTTTAATGCTACTAGATCTTACAGCTGAATTTGATACAGTTGATCATGATGTACTTCTTTGGCGTTTAGAGCATTGGATTGGTATCAAGGGTACTGCCTTACAGTGGTTCACTTCATATCTTAGAGACAGGTCCTTTTCTGTATCATTGGGCACATTTTTCTCTTCTTCAGCTCCTATTATTAGTGGTGTCCCTTAGGGTTCCATTTTGGGCCCGCTCCTTTTTAACTTATATATGCTTCCATTAGGGAATATTATTAGAGGGCACAATGTTTCATTTCATCTATACGCTGATGATACCCAGTTGTATATCCCATTGAAAGCAGCTGATTCCATTCAACAGTTGTTGGACTGTCTTGATGATGTCAAGAAATGGTTAAAAATAACTTTCTCCAAATTAATGAAGCTAAAACTGAAATTATTGTTTTTGGTCCCCCGAAATTGAGAAACGGGCTTATTAAGGAACTTGGCAATCATTTCCCCTCCGTTTCTTCTCAGGTCAGAAACCTAGGTGTCTGGACTCTGAATCATGCTTACCCAAGCAAATAAATTTGGTTGTTAAAAATAGTTTTTATCAGCTACGGATTATTTCTAAACTTAAATCATTCTTGTCGTTTCAAGATTTGGAGAAGGTCATTCATGCTTTTATCACGTCACGTTTAGATTATTGCAACTCCTTGTATTTAGGCCTTCCTCAGTCAACCATTTCTCGCCTCCAGATGGTTCAAAATGCAGCTGCAATGATGTTAACCAGAAAAGGATGTTAATCAAAGAAATTTGACCATGTCACCCCGATCTTAACTTCGCTCCATTGGCTCCCAGTCCATTTCCCAGTCCACTTAGGGGAAGTCGTGGCCTGAAGGTTAGAGAGTTGGACTGGCAATCGAAAGGTTGTGAGTTTGAGTCTCGGGCCGGCAGGAATTGTAGGTGGGGGGAGTGCATGTACGTGTCTCTCTCCACCTTCAATACCCTTGAGCAAGGCACCGAACCCCCAACTGGTCCCTGGGCGCCGCAGCATAAATGGCTGCCCACTGCTCAGGGTGTGTGTTCAGTGTGTGTGTGTGTTCACTGCTCTGTGTGTGTGCACTTTGGATGGGTTAGATGCAAATCACAAATTCTGAGTATGGGTCACCATACTTGGCTGAATGTAACGTCACTTTTGTCACTTTCAGAATTCAGTTTAAAATTATTTTGTTTGTTTTTAAAGCTCTTAATGATCAAGCCCCCTCTTATTTAAAAGATCTTATTATCCCACATTCATCTAGTAGATGCTTAAGGTCTGCTGATCAGTATCTTTTATATGTCCCTCGATCACGTTTAAAAACCAAGGGCGACAGAGCTTTTTCAGTTGCTGCCCCTCGCTTATGGAATCAGCTGCCACTGGATATTCGTCTAGCACCTTCTATTATCATTTTTAAAAAGAGGCTGAAAACATATCTTTTCTCCCAGGCGTTTTAATCTAATCTTAGTACTGTGTTTTTAGTATATTGTCTTCCATGTTGTTTTATTCTTATTTTATATTTGTTTATTATTATTATTATTATATATATTTTTTTAATACTCTGTTCAGCACTTTGGTCAGCTACACTGTTTAAATGTGCTATATAAATAAAATTGACTTACTAGAATGAGGTAGTGAGCAGACCAATGATGCACAAAGTGACTGGTGCATGTCATCGTATGTTAGTGGGGGGGGGGTTCAGTGGTGCCTGGGGCAGAAGAGGGGAGGGGGGGCAATTTCAGGAGTGAGTTCAGCTTCCTGACAGCCTGGTGGATGAAGCTGTCCTTCGACTGCTGGTCCTGGCCTGGAGACTCCACAGTCTCCTCCCTTATGGCAGCAGACTGAAGAAGCTGTGTGACGGGTGTGTGGGATCACCTGCGATGCAGAGGGCTTTGCGGGTGAGACATGTTCCGTAAATGTGCAGGAGGGAGGGGAGAGAGACACCAATGATCTTCTCAGCTGCTTTCACTATGCGTTGCAGAGTCTTTCGGCAGGACGCATTTCAGGCGCCATACCGAACAGTTATGCAGCTCGACAGGATGCTCTCGATGGTGCCTCTGTAGAAGGTGTACATGATGGGGGCTGGGGCTCTGGCTCTCCTCAGTTTGCGGAGGAAGTAGAGACGCTGCTGTGATTTCTTGTGCTGAGTGGAGGGTAGTGGAGATGGCATCATCGGTCGAGCGGTTGGACCGATATGCAAACTGGAAGGGGTCCGGGGGGGGGGGCAGATTTGATGTGGTGCATGACTACCCGTTTAAAGCACTTCATGAGGATTGGAGAAAGTGCAACAGGACGGTAGTCATTGAAGCAGGATCCAGATGGCTTCTTCGGAACTGGAATGATGGTGGTAGTTTTGAAGCATGTGGGAACAACAGCCTGACTCAGTGAGATGTTGGAAATGTTTTGTGAAGACATCAGTGAGTTCTGCTGCACAGTCTCTCAGTACACGCCCAGGGATGTTGTCAGGGCCCGGAGCTTTGCGTGCATTTATCCTGCTGAAGGATCTCCTCACGCTGTCCGGGGTCAGCGTCATCACCTGGTCGCCGGGAGGATGTGGAGTCTTCAGTGCAGTGGTGCTGTTTTGTTGCTCAAAGCGAGCGAAGAAGGTGTTCAGCTCATTTAGCAGAGAGATGTTGTTGTCACAGGTCCGTGCTGGGGGCTTGTAGTCTGTAATGGTCTGTATCCCCTGCCACAGGTTCCGAGTGTCACAGCTGTCGCTGAATTGATGGGTTATCCTCCTGGAGTGCTGTCTCTTAGCCTCTCTGATGCCGCAGGACAGGTTGGCCCTGGCTGTTCTCAGGCCCACCTCATCTCCAGCTCTGAAGGCAGCGTTCCATGTCTTCAGGAGTCTGTAGACCTCCCCTGTCATCCACGGCTTCTGGTTGGCCCGGACAGTGATGGTTTTTGTGACCATTACATCATCAATACACTTGTTGATGTAGGCAGTGACAGTCTCCGAGTACTCCTGGAGGTCAGTGGTGTTATTGCATGTGGCAGCCTGCTTAAACATGTCCCAGTCAGTTGTGTTGAAGCAGTCTTGAAGAACCTATGATGATCCTTCTGGCCACACTTGAATCTGTTTTTGAACTGGTTTGGCGACTTTAATGAGCGGTCTGTATATAGGCATTAGCATGAAAGTGATGTGGTCTGAGGCTCCAAGGTGGGGGGGGGGGGGGGGCTTTGTAAGCTCCTCTCTGTGTGGTGTAAACAAAGTCCAAAATGTTATTACCTCGTGTTGGAAAGTTAAAGTGTTGGTGTATTTTGGAAACACACTCTTTAAGTCAGCATGGTTGAAATCCCCAGCTATGATGAGAAAAGCATCGGGTGTGCTGTCTGCTGCTCACTGATGTGTTGGTACAGTTCATTTAGTACATCATTCCTGTTGCTGTTGATCGGGGGGATGTACACCGAAATGAGCAGTATATTCCCTCGGCAGATAGAACGGCCGGCACTTAATAATCATAAACTCCACCAGGGGTTAGCCTAGCCCGGATGTGGTGGGGGGCATGGTTTAGCGAAGTCTGCAGCGGGAGAGAGAGTCAGGAGACGAGCGATGAGTGAGTGGGTTGGACGGAAACGATCAACACCTGTTTCTTGTTGCAGTAATTGCCGTGGAGAGAGTATAAAACGCCAGGAGAAACGGGAGCAGTTGAGAGAGAGACGGACTGCTGACGTGACCTGAGAACCGGAAGGAGTAACCCCGGAAGTGCTATGCGTTAGAGTATATTGTTGTCAAAGTAAAAGTCACCATTGGTGTTTACAAAGAATATTTATTTTTAAGTTATAATAACCTCGTCAGCAGTCCAGCCGACCCTTGTCCTCTTCCTTTCCTCACACGAACTTACTACACCGGATACCTCCGCGCTTACCCGTCTTCTGCTTCCTCTCACACCGCTTGTGGCGCCTACGCTGTGGGCGAGATGCAGTAGTGGGGGTCGGTGATGGTGAAGGCCTCCGTAGCAGACCGAGATCCCGCAGCTGTTCGTGCACGGAGTTTAACTGTAAAAATGCGGTTCTGCCGACATCGAGCAGAAACTCGCGACTGTATGCGCCCTTACAGACAGGTAGACGCGATGACGACGTACAAAAACACTGCGACTCACAAGACATAAAACACGAAAACACCGTTCTGTCGGGACAGAGAGAAGCCACAGCATGTGGACGCGCCGCCATCATGAGGCACTTATCTTAATATGTTTGCAAAACTAGCTATTCTAGCTGGCTAGCTAGTTAATCAGTCCATCTAATCAACGTTACATTATGATTTAGCTCTCTATTATATAATGAACAATAACAGTTTTCCTGCACATTTTGTAGACTGTTGCTTAGCTGTAGTTGATAGTGAAGCCTACTGTAAGGATTAGGTCTCGGGTTAACATTTTTTCATAATTTTGCATTAGAATCAGCAGCAGCCAGTTGCAACTCAGTTGTATATTAAGATTTTATTTTATCAATTTAAAAAGTGGATCTTACACTTTTTGAGTATTTGACAATTAAAAAAAAGATGTTGCAGACATTGTAGACTGTTGCTTAGTTTATGGTGTCTTATTTGGTTGTGGGTTGTGGGTTAGTATAATCTCACACCAGCTTCAGCAGCAGACGGTTTCCACTGTAAGTGCTGATGGAGAGCAGGAGAAAGAGCAAGAGTTTTGATATTTAAATAGGCTACTTCATTTAAGATTATTTCAACTGTGTTATAAAATGTTTACAAAGTGCATCTTACACATTAAAAATACAAGACATTCATATTTATTGTACAATTACATTTATTTCAATGGGATCTGCAGCAGGCAGTGGTTGGTGCTAGGGCTGATGTCAGGGAGAAAGGGCCAAATCTGAACAATGAGGATGAGGAATCCGAGCATGAAGGCACTGTAGATGAGGAACAAGTAGAATCTGAGGCAGAGCAAATTTACCCTTTGACTGAGCCACATCACCCTCATCCCAAGTTTATTGAGGTGCAGAAGTTGGCCTACAAGATGCTTCAATTTCAGAAGAGCTGGTTCATTGATTTCCCTTGGTTACACTACTGTCCTAGACTGAAAGGAGTTTTGTGCTTTTATTGCACCAAGGCCTTTTCAAAGCAAACATCTTCACTAGCCAAAAATACAGAGCCAACATTTATTTTGAAAGTCTTTAGGAACTGGAGACGGGCTGAGGAGGGTTGTGAGCAACACTCAAGCAGCAAAACACACCACATTGCAGTGACTACGCACATTTATGAGCCAAAATCAAGTAATGCCCAACTATCCAGTGTTTTGGCAACTGCACAAGAGGAGGCCAGGTCAAACTTACTAAAAATATTAAGCTCTGTTAAGTACTTGGCCCAACAAGGACTAGTTTTAAGAGGGAATGGAAATGAATCATTCTTAAGGCAGAGGATGACCCTTCCCTTGGACACTGTTTAAAACGGAACCACAGCTACACCAGCCCTGTCGTTCAAAACAAAATATTAAGTTTAATGAGCAATACCATCATTCGCAACATTGCAGAGGAAATCCAGGCTTTACCAGTGGTCCAATATTCAGTAATAATTGATGGAACACAGAACATAAGTGGCACAGAGCAGGAGTCCATCTGTCTCCGCTATGTTGATTCCGACTTGAAACCACGAGAGGAATTCGTTGGCCTCTGCGAAACTTGTTCCACCACAGATGAGCAAATTTCTAAGATTGTCTCTGATGTGCTACTCCATCTGAACTTACCCCTTTCAGGACTGCGTGGCCAGACCTATGATGGAGCAGCCAATATGTCAGGACATCTGTCGGGAGTACAGGCTCACATCAGAAAAGAACAGCCACTTGCTATTTATGTTCACTGTGGGCCTCCCTGCGTCAACCTAGTCACGCAAGCAGCTTACTCAACCACACCGATTGTGAGGGATGCATTGCAGTGGACCCTTGAGTTGGGCTGCTTGTTTGGACAACCAGGCAAATTTAAGGCCATTTTCAAGTCTGTTGCAAAGTCCACAAGTGGTTCCTACATCACACTCAAACCTTTGTGCCCAACACGTTGGACAGTGCGCACCCCAGCCATTGACGCCATCCTTGGTCAATATGAGGCAGTCTTGGCTGCATTGGAAGAGATGGCTTCGTCCAACACATCCGACACAGCTTCTAGAGCTAATGGCCTTCATGAGCGGTTCCAAAAGGGCACCACTTGACTTCAGGGGAGAGGGAAAACAATTGGAGGCATGTTAAGTGCAATTGACTGTGTGAAAAAACACTTTCAGAGCCAACGAACCGAAGAAGCATTCATCAAAGTCTACACCAGTGCAACTGATCTGGTTACATCTTTGGACATCGAACCAATAAAGAGTCCACATTTACAAAAGCCACAGAGGAGATATGCTGGCCCAGCTGAGCCCTACATTCCATCCACAGATCAGGAGTACTACCGTGTACAGTTCCAAGTCCTTGACATTGTAACAACACAGCTGACAAAGCGGTCTGAACAGGAAGGGCTACAGCACCTGGTCAAGCTGGAGAAAGTTCTACTCTCAGGTCAAGTTGATGACGTGGTTGACCTGTATCCAGAGCTGCAGTTCCAGTCCCTGAAGGTGCAGCTGGCCATGTTCACTGTCAATTACACCTACAAAACCTGCTCAGAAGTGACAGAAATCATGAGAAACATGGTTCCCGAGGTCCGTGGTCTCTTCAGTCAAGTTGAGGCACTTCTGCGTTTGTTGCTTGTTGTTCCTGTCTCATCTGCTGAAGCAGAGAGAAGCTTCAAAGCCTCGAGACGCCTGAAGACCTGGCTGCGCTCTTCAATGTCACAAACCCTACTCAACAGTGTGCCTGTTTGTCATGTTCACAGAGAGAGAATGTATAACTTGGACAAGAAGAAACTGTGTCAAGAATTTGTTCAAGTTACTGATCGGCGCATGCATGTTTTTAGGTAATTTTAGAATCAGTAATAGTTTGTTTTGTTTAAGTTACTTTTTTTGGACAATGTACATTGTTTCTTTCTGTATCTAAACTGCATTGCATGTTTTATTTTGTGCAAATAAACCTTTAACATTTCTTGGTTCACTTGATTTTTTAGAACATTTTAACCAAATGCTTTCGAAAAGTGGTGGGGACCTGTCCCAAGTGTAAATGACACCTATGGTCGTTAATATTTTTGGTGGAAATTTTATTTTTCAGGATTCTTATATAAAAAGGGCAAAGAACAGCACTAACTGTTTGTTTTATCAAAACAAAATTATTTTGAAACATTTTAAATGTAATTTTAAATGCTCTTTTAATTACTTTAGTGTATGATGAGTAAAAATATTAATTTATTTATCTTTTTTTTTCTTTTTTGAATCTTACCACAAATGTTTGAGTGGTATGTTTCCACAAAAATTTTAAGAATGATTTATGAATGTTTCTAATGACAAATATTGCATTCCCAAATACAAATTAAAGCCACTCAAATGCAGCTATCTAGCACTAAAACTGTGAATTAAACATTCATTTTCAGATACTTCATAAATTAATAATTGCCATTTTCTCTCCTTTTTTCAATTTTACTTTTGCTCATTTGGGACTTCAGAAATTATTATTTGAATAAATAAAATGATATAAACTGATTCTAAAAGTTTTTTTTTAAAAGTGTTTTTTTTTTTCAAATTTGCGCTTTGGACTGTACCATTAGTTTGGGGTGTGGCCTTGGACTGTTTCACAAACACTTAACTTAATTGTATCCTACTAAAACAGTGACATTGGAGCACACTAACCATATTAATAATAAACATATTGGCTACTCTTTACAGACAAGCACAATATGAAAGCAATTTGCACTAAATTGCATGTTAATTGTTTTGTGCCCCATTAAAAAAACTAAAGAAAAGCCATGGCTCAATGGATGAAGACAGTGGTATAAATTAATTAATTATTATTATTTATTTTTTATTTAATCTTCCAAAAATCTTAAGGCTGTTAAAACCGTTTAATCTTTTTAAGGCTGTTTTATTTTGTTTAAGCTTTCATTTAGTATTATTTATTTTTATGTTTACATACATTTGTAAATGGTGCTTTGCATGTAATGCCACCTCTTTGTATGCAATATTGACATTCTCTGTACTTTTATCTTTGGTACCTTGGCATTAATAATAATAATAATAAAAAGAACTAATCAATTCTTTTTCTGGCTCAGACAGCGTTGGTTACGCTTATGGGTCTGTCATGTAATAAAGGAACGACTTGAAAACACCAAAGACTCATAAAATGAACTAATCAGGTGAATTAGACTAATTCTAGTACAGTACAGATTTTAAATTCTTTTAGTTTTTATTTATGTTCTCTTTGTTCTGTTGTGAATATATGTCTATATGTTTATCAAAAATCACACAATTAAACTGTTTACTTTTCTAACATTAACAAAACTGAATCATGGTCTGTCTACATAAAACTATACTTAAAAGTCTTATCTGAGACTGTGGTTAAGAAAAGGACCAGTAGATAGAATGTTTGCATGATTGCTAAAAAAAAAAAAAAAAAAAAAAAAAAAAAAACATGCCCCCTTTTCCCTTTATATGATTTACAAAAATCTATATTTTAAAAATAAGTTCAAAAGACATAATCAGAGATAAATGAGACTTTTTATTGTCATCATCAGTCAAACAGTCATCAGTTTGGACTCTGGAGGAGAAGAAATCTTATTAAACACCAAAAATAAATGTGACTGCCATTTTGAGCAAGTATTACAT
The DNA here is from genome assembly GCF_963082965.1 of Carassius carassius. NCBI lineage: Eukaryota > Metazoa > Chordata > Actinopteri > Cypriniformes > Cyprinidae > Carassius > Carassius carassius. Next base: position 26,190,132 of record NC_081780.1, read on the forward strand.
TTGTATAAATGTTTAAGGCAACATCAAATGAGCATGTTCATAATTACTGTGAGAGTCCAGTCACAATAATGAAAATATTTGTGTCATTCTTTATCAAAAAGAATCTTAGTGTGTGTAAATGATAAAGAATATAACTATATATATATATGTATATATATAAATATATAACTATATATATATATATATATATATATATATATATATAACTATATCTTACCATCCAGTAATGATTGTGTAAGAGAACAGTTTAGTTGTAGGTCACGTGCATTAGTAAACATTATATTTCTTCCTGCACATCTTTATATCGCCCTGTTTGACCACAATCCAGTCTCTTATTTCAGAGAAACACTTGCATTAGTAAACATTATATTTCCTCCTGCACATCTTTATATCGCCCTGTTTGACCACAATCCAGTCTCTTATTTCCGAGAAACACTCGATATTTATGACGTGTGTTTTATATATGAGGTGACTTCAAGGACGAGGGCTGCGCGCAGCCCGACATGAGCCAATCACAGCCGTTTTAGAGTCAGAATGGACCAATCACAGCAGGGATGCTGCTTGTCATTTGATCGTATAGGTGTTCACAGGTAAATTGAAACCAAAAGAACCAGTTCCTCATCAGTTAAGATCGCTGTAAACACAAGCTTACAACTTCTGTCTCAATAATCGGTAAGTCCAGCATTTTCTTCTCATGATATGATGCACGTCGTATAAATGTAACAATATTAGATGTGTGCGTGTGTTTAAGTCGAGTCGAAGAGTCAATTCATGAATAGTTTATCATTACATGTATTTATTACAAATTGATACGAATTCGAATCTATAATGAGTCACATCGAAGTCCACTGTTATGGTTTCGGATATGTTCACAAACAAGGCCTATTATTTGTTTCATATTAACATTATATAGTACAGTAAATGAAGTGGGAAAGAGTGGGGACGGAATTAAACGACATTAATGCTGAACGAAAAATAATATCCACATTATTTTCCCCTTTAGATTGGACGCGGCTATTTATAATTTATTTATCTATTTTTAGCTATACAAAACAGCTCGTTTCGCTCTTTGATATGCAAATAGTTGTTTCTTACGATATTATTTATATATATTTTCTTAATTATAAACACACTGTTTTGTTTAGGCCTAACACGCACTTTGTTATTCTTCCCATTAACTCTCGACGAACAGCGACGAAAACCGCTTACTTCCTCTTTCAAAAGAACAAGGTCGATGTAGGCAGTCCCACAGGATTATATTTGTGCCATTTCTTGTGTTGGTTTGCAGTGAAAATATACCAGACAACAATCTTCTAGCATTTTTTTAATTATTTTTCTGACATCAAGAACCACAAGATGGTTCTGTAGTTTATAAAAACAGACTGATAATAGCTCATGTTTTGTGCTCTGTTTTTATGATTTTATATACAGATATGAGTGGTGCAGGCACGTCACACCTGTTTATCAATTTGCACTGGCTTCCAATAGCTGCTCGTATAAAATTCAAGGCATGGATGTTTGCCTACAAAACTACCACTGGCTCTGCACCCATTTACCTAAATGTGTTACTTCAGACTTATGTGCCCTCTAGAAGCTTGCGTTCTGCAAGTGAACGTCGCTTGATTGTTCATCCCAAAGAAGCACAAAGTCACTTTTACAGACTTTTAAATTAAATGTTCCTCCTGGTGGAATGACCTCCCCAACTCAATCCGAGCAGCTGAGTCCTCAGCCATCTTCAAGAATCGGCTTAAAACACATCTCTTCCATCTTTATTTGACCCTCGAACTTTAACACTATTTAATTCTATTCTTAAAAAAAAAAAATCCAACTAGCTTTCTGTTCTTTTTTCTATTCTATCCATTTTCTATTTATTCATATTTAAAAGCCCTTGCTATGTGTACTGCATTTAAGCACTTGTATATCATTGCTCTTTTGTTGTGTTTGATTGCTTCCATTGTCCTCATTTGGAAGTCGCTTTGGATAAGTGTCTGCTAAATGACTAAACGTATGTAAATGTAATGTGAAACCCTTCGATTGCGAGTCCAACTCTCTAACCATTAGGCCACGACTTCCCCCATGTTTTTGTTTATTAACAAAAATAATTAGTTGAAATGTGCAGCATTTTGTCCAAGCAATAATTAAGACAACTTCTCATTTATAATTTGTATCATGTCAGTATTGAGATTCTTATTGCATCATGAGTTGAGTGGATCTTTACATTCCTACAAAACAAGTAAATACTGTTTGACTTCTGCTGTTTCATAAGCGCCACCTACTGTCTGAAAGTGAATTTACATTTTTATTCAGCGTCTCCTTCACTCATTTTGTCTTGTTCCTCGTCCAGCCACTTTTATGGAAGATTTTGGAAGATATTACACTACGTTTGACTACCTTCATAAAAAATCTTTGCATTATGTTTGTGTGTTGTTAACTAACATGGTATACATAAATGGATTTAATAAATTGTTAATAAATGTATCTATAATTGCAGCCAGGTCACTTTTGTAGATGTCTTCAGAAAGGAGAATCTGCTAAATACCTTAAATCTAAATTAGGTATATAAATGTAAACATGTATTGTGTGTTATATACGATTGAAATATATTATCACAATCGTTTACATGTTTTGATTAACTCTGGTTTGGTACAGGTCAGTTTGAGATTCAGACACCAGAATGTCCAGCACAGTCATACCCATGAACTCCTCAACGTTCATCATCCAGTTTCAACCACCGACACAAACAATACCTGTTACCACGGTGACAAATGCTCCTGTGCCTGTCTATGTACAACAGGTGGCGGGAGTTTCACCTCTTCGTGGACTTCAGGCATTTCTGAAAGGCCAACCGAAAGCCCTTGGGGTGAGAAAAGTCTCATGAACCCAGATAATTGACTTTTATTTTGAATGTTTTGAATAGATTTTAAATGAGTAGACCACACACTAACAAAGCATATTTTTTATTGAAGAACGTGACATGCAACATTCATACAAATTAGTTCCACACTTGCAGAATATATATATATATATGACACATTTCTTGTACAATCATAAGTACATAACTACAGCTGCCATAAATTGATATTGTATATTTAAATTGTTCCCCTTTATGAAATAATCTTGTCACACTCTACATTCTCACACTTTCTGCATTATTTTTGTCCCTCACAGACGGTTCAGATAATGATTGGTGTGCTGACTTTCCTGTTTGGCATTGTGTGTACCGTTTTTGCACAGTCCATCTTTGTTATCACTGGTCTTCCTTACTGGGGATCTCTCCTGGTAAGAAATTATTATACAATCAAATTCAAGTCTTTTGTGATACAAGCTACATATTCCAAAGCAAGAATTCATTTTTGCCTTTTTCTCTTCCCAGTACATTATAGCAGGCGCACTCTGCATTTCTGCAGAAAATAAAATTAATTCAGCTTCCAGTTTGTGTTTGGTATGTATCCAGCAGTTATTACTTTTAAGGGTCTAAGCCAGCAGTTCTCAATTCCAGTCTCGGTGACCCACCGCTCTGCATATTTTGCACGCATCTCTTATTTAACACTCAATAGAAGAGAGCTCCACATGTTCCTCTTGTCAGGGTCCCTGAGAAGGGAAATCCTTTGAAGTTTATTTTACTTTGGAACATTCATTCACGGATTTGCACTGCAGCGTCTTCACACACAGACAAAACTTACTAGAGAAGTGTGAAATAATATACCTTTGTAAATAAATACCATTGAAATTCACGCCTCGCACACTTTAATGTACTTTAAATGGAACGGAGACATTCCCTTTGAACTGGAATCATGGTAGTATGATCTGTGATGTCCACTACGCAGGGCAATTACAGTCGAATTGAAGTGATAAGAGATACATACAAAATGTGCAGAGCGGTGGTGAGCGAGCCGAGGACTGGAATTGAGAAACCACCATTATTAATCTTCTGTGGTGGATGTCATAACATAATATGACTTGTCTACATAAAAACACTACTAGCCAATCGAGTTTCAAGAAGTAATAACGTCAAATCTGAGGGCCTGGGGAAATATTTGAGTGGATGATGGTGTAAGATGTATATTGTGTAGCTCCTGAGATTTTTCACACAGTATTCATTAAAACGAGACATCGACAATACCAGCATTCCCCGCGAGCATTTTGAGATCTGTTGAGTGTATTCTTAACCACCTCTGATTGGCCATTGTGTTCCTCCTATCAGAGGATCCATCTATGAGCAGATACAATCGGGAATTTTGTGAATTTTTTTTTTTTTGAATTTTGCTTAAAACATTACAATTATCTGCGAGTGGGGTATGAAAAAGAATCTTGTTTTAAGAAAAAAAATTCTTACCCAGCTGCCAGATACTTTTAATTGTTGTAGGCAAAATTCAAATTATCTCATATAATATATAATAATCAGAGGAAATTTCCCCACCAAGGAATCAAGACTAAATATCATAATGTTGCTAGTTAATAGTAAATTAACTAGCAAATGCATCTCGATTTAAGAATGTTTAGATATTTTGACTAGAAACAAGACAAAAATACTACATAAGATAAGCCTTTTTTGCAGCGTAACATCCAAATCTTTTCAGTGTCACATACTCTGAATGGGAGCTTGGCCCAGGATCTAGATATTCTGTTGTTGGATGCAGAAAAGGCATTCGATGTAACTATGGATTAATTAAATAAATCAACTATTTACAGTAAAAAGTTATACAGTATATATATATATGCAGTATATACAGTATTTGTGTGTGTGTGTGTGTATATATATATATACAAAGAGAGGAAGTGTTTTTTTTTCTACAGGTGGTTTGTCCAGTCCACTCAGCTGTGTGTAGTACACTCAGGATTGCACAATGTTTTCCTTGAAACATGGAAAGTTTATAAGAAAGTGTCCTCTATATATACATGCACCAGACAACTTCTTATAAACACTCCATGTTTCAAGTAAAACATTGTGCAATTCTGAGTGTGCTACACACAGCTGAGTGGGCTGGACAAATGTATAGTCAATTATTTATAGGATATGAACCACTTCAGATAGTTAGCTATGTAGGTCTAAACACTGTTCTGATGTCTAGTGTTGTATGTTTATATTATGTTTATGTAGCACCGTGGTCCTGCGAGACACGGCATTTAGTTCCACAGTATGTCCACACATGTAGCAGAATGACAACAAAGCTCAACTTGAACTATATATAACAGTAAGGGGAAGGATTTGAAGTTGTCTTCTTTAACAGTGTATTTAACAGTATATTTGCTGTTAACAAAAAAATAATAATAATTAAGTGAAGACAGACTGGACAGTCATTTGTGCCTGGACCTTGCATTTTTATTTATTCATTCATGTCAATTAGAGTATTTTTTATAATTTATATATTTTGTATATAAGTGTACGTGACATGTTAACAACGTTTTAAAGTTCTTGCTAATTCCTAAATCTTTTCTTCTGTCTACAGGTGAATGCTTCACTTGTAATGAACATTTTCAGTACTTTAACCGCAGTCATCGCCATTATTTTCACTTCAATAGATTTGGCTTCAGGACCAATGTTCAGTTACAGTTACTGCAGTGATAATGACTGTTATTATTTAGAGACAAGGTATAAGGTATGTCATAAAATTTTATGTACACATTTCATTTCATATTGTGTCTAAATGGAAATGAAACTTTTATTTAGTAATTACAGTAAGATCACTGTGTGGTCAGTACACAAGCCTTCTTCTGCACTCATCTGTTCACTCTTTTTATCTGGCATTTCAGTAGTTTATAGATCATTTACAATGCAAGAAGTCATTCGCAGTATATGTTTATACTAAACTCAGTCCAGTTTGACCTATAAGAGCCTGATTTATTAGCAGTTTGTGGCAGTGCAAACCATCTTTAACCGTTTAAACTACTGTCAAGACATGCAGCGAAACATCAGCGAAAGGGACACAGTTATATTTATGACCTCTGTTATATTTGCAATTGTACAGTTTTCCTTTTTATTTGCATTAAATTGCACTGGTCATTATGGAAATGAGATGCTGTGCCTGTTTTCTTTAATGTGCTCTTTGTCAGTGGATCACACAAAGAACATTTCACTCTCACCGACACTTTTATGGGATTGTGTTCTCACGCTAATTTGCCGTTTAGAAAATCTGTTATATTACTATATCAACCTCAAGGATAGTAGATGATTGACTGCTGAGCATTCAGTGTACCAGTGTGAGTACCGTATTTTCCAGACTATAAGTTGCACTTTTTTTCATAGTTTGGCTGGTTCTGCGACTTAAAGTCAGGTGCGACTTATTTATCAAAATTAATTTGACATGAACCGAGAGAAATGAACCAAGAGAAAACATTACCGTCTACAGCCACGAGAGGGTGCTCAGTGCTCTTGTAGTCTACACTGAGCAACATAGAGCGCCCTCTCGCGGCTCTAGACGGTAATGTTTTCTCTTGGTTCTAAATAAATGCGACTTATAGTCCGGTGCGACTTATATACAACCCCTTCTGGTCCCATTCTTGCCTTATATAGATTTCCAGCTGCTGAAGAGTTCGTGGGCGTCTTTGACGTATTTTTCGTTTAATGATGCGCCAAATGTTCTCTCTAGGTGAAAGATCTGGACTGCAGGCAGGCCAGGTTAGCACCCGGACTCTTCTACGACGAAGCCATGCTGTTGTTATAGCTGCAGTATGTGGTTTTGCATTGTCCTGCTGAAATAAACAAGGCCTTCCCTGAAATAGACGTTGTTTGGAGGGAAGCATATGTTGCTCTAAAACCTTTATATACCTTTCAGCATTCACAGAGCCTTCCAAAACATGCAAGCTGCCCATACCGTATGCACTTATGCACCCCCATACCATCAGAGATGCTGGCTTTTGAACTGAACGCTGATAACATGCTGGAAGGTCTCCCTCCTCTTTAGCCCGGAGGACACGGCGTCCGTGATTTCCAACAAGAATGTCAAATTTGGACTCGTCTGACCATAAAACACTATTCCACTTTGAAATAGTCCATTTTAAATGAGCCTTGGCCCACAGGACACGACGGCGCTTCTGGACCATGTTCAAATATGGCTTCCTTTTTGCATGATAGAGCTTTAGTTGGCATCTGCTGATGGCACGGCGGATTGTGTTTACCGACAGTGGTTTCTGAAAGTATTCCTGGACCCATTTAGTAATGTCATTGACACAATCATGCCGATGAGTGATGCAGTGTCGTCTGAGAGCCCGAAGACCACAGGCATCCAATAAAGGTCTCCGGCCTTGTCCCTTACGCACAGAGATTTCTCCAGTTTCTCTGAATCTTTTGATGATGTTATGCACTGTAGATGATGAGATGTGCAAAGCCTTTGCAATTTGACGTTGAGGAACATTGTTTTTAAAGTTTTCCACAATTTTTTTACGCAGTCTTTCACAGATTGGAGAGCCTCTGCCCATCTTTACTTCTGAGAGACTCTGCTTCTCTAAGACAAAGCTTTTATAGCTAATCATGTTACAGACCTGATATCAATTAACTTAATTAATCACTAGATGTTCTCCCAGCTGAATCTTTTCAAAACTGCTTGCTTTTTTAGCCATTTGTTGCCCCCGTGCCAACTTTTTTGAGACCTGTAGCAGGCATTAAATTTTAAATGAGCTAATTAAGTGGATAAAAGTGTAAAATTTCTCAGTTTAAACATTTGCTACGTTATCTATGTTCTATTGTGAATAAAATATTGGCTGATGTGATTTGAAATTCCTTTAGTTTTCATTTTATTAAAATTTAAAAAACGTCCCAACTTTTCCGGAATTCGGGTTGTATGTTTTTTTCCTCATCATTACGTATTTTTGGACTGATGCGACTTATACTCAGGTGTGACTTATAGTCCGAAAAATACGGTAGTAATTATCATTTGTTTTGTAACAATTATTTGTGCTCATTTTGATTTTTTTTTCCTCAGACTCTCTTCAGGGGAATCAGTGGTGTATTGTTGGTATTCTCCTTGCTTGAGTTTATCATCTCCATCTGTCTGTCAGGATTTGCCTGTAAAGCTAGCACCTGCTGTTGTCCTTCTCCGGTGAGTAATGAGGCAAATCATGAGTTCTCAAACATTTTGTGTGTGTGTGTGTGTCTCCGGCACCGTGCCGGTTCTCTGGCGTGTGGCGTCTGGGGAACACATTTACATTTAAAACATCTACATTTAAAAACATGTTCAAGTTCAAGTTCGCCTACCAATGTATGAGAGGTACAAAGCTTTCAATCTCAACCAATCAGAAGTTTCTGTTCTTATAAACACAAGATCAGTGTTGCCATGTTAGGACTGTTGCTGCAGGTTGTTTTTCATGTCTGCGGGGATGAAGTGACCCCAATAACATGATATTAACACGTATACGCGTTATGAGGCATTTTCTCCTGATAACCCCGAAAAGAACTTAAATTACACTTTCAGTTTTGATCGTACAGATAAGAGCAATACATCAATTGAATCTGTAAAGGGTTTACTTTTTTCTTTGTATACAGACATAATAACAACAAAACTTTGTGCATTTATAAAATAAAGATAACAAACAAGGTGTGCTGTCTGCAGCCTTTGTCTGCGCTGATCTTCATTTACAAACACGTCATTAAAATGAACTGTAACTCCGTGAATACTCAACGAAGAGACATGAGAGAGATATCTATAGAAAGCTTGACATGTCTACTTTTAAACTAAACAAGTTCCGCCGAAAAAACAGATATTCTGTGATAAAGTAGTCCATATGAAAACAACACGATGTCTTTTTTTCACGTCTCCCTTCATTATATCTAATGTGACCACGTCCCCGTGCCGAACGCGCTATTCAGATTCAAACTGAAGCGCGCGGCTTGAATACGCCCACACAACAAAAGACAACGCAACATGCCTATTCAAGTTTTTTTATTTTACTGTTTGCTTCGCGATGAGAGGAATAAGACATAATTCACCCCAAAAAGATGTCATGTGGTTGAGGATTTCAGATTTGGATTTCCTCAGGAAAAGAAAGAATGAAGCACTTTATTCAGCAGAGATCATAAACATGAGTAAGTCTCTTTTTATTCATTTATATACTTGTACTAGTTTTCACATAACGTGTAAACATTTTACTAGACTTTTTTTTTACTATAATTCCTGACTAAATGTATAATCAGGTGAAACATTATGAAGTTTCAATAACAATATACAATACTATACTATTCAAAAGCTTGATGTAAATAATATAAATGTAACTGTAACAAATGTAACTAACAATACTGTTCTTTCAATTTATCTCCCCTAAAAAACCTGAAAAAAATCCTCAACTCTTTTCAACATTAATAAAAATAATGATAATAATAACAATATTTTTTTTTTTGTAGAAAATCAGATTGTTAAAAGGATTTCTGAAGGATTGTGTCACTGGAGTAATGATGCAAAAAATTCAGCTTTGAAAGTCAGCTTTGATTGTTCGTAATAAACTGTTTAACTGCACTCGCAAGTGAATATTAAATTATGTTGTGGGATAATTAAACATATTCTAAATAAACTACAAACATAAAATTATATAGATTTATTTTGTCCTCACATTCTTTCTTGTAACTCCTTCCTCTCAGTGGCACAGATGACTGAAAGGCTCATTATGCAGCTCATTATGAGGGCCTTTGTCTTCTCAGGTGTAAATCACAATGATATTCATGATAGTTGATGCCTACTCGCATATGACTTTTACCAACAAAAAGTATCTTAGAAAATTGAAATCAATATACTGTTTTCTGTGAGTGAGTAAACAAGATGATTTTCACATCATTTAGAAAGAAAAATTCTAGGCTACAAGCTCCAGTTCTCAAAAATCCCGGGAACCATTGTTCTTTATGTGTTTTATGGCCTTATTCAAGTGATTTAACATTTTTAGTTTTTCAATAACCACGCATAAAAAATGTTTTTCTCAAAAACACAATCATGTACATACATGCTGCTCACATATTATTACAGCCCAGTTTGTGCTGATTACAGTGAGATTAGACTTTAGCCATTTAGATGTTTATAAGAAACTGAAAAAAGCACAAATGTCAGGGCATGACAAAACTCCCCGAATCCCCCCCCCCCGTGAAATGCGACTAGGAAATTTTTGAGTAGCAATTGGGTGGGTTTTGTTGTGAAAACCTGGCAACCCTGCTTGAGACGCGCATTAGCTGATGAAAGGAAAAGAAGCCTGGGTCTAAAGCGCGACCACAATGAAAAAGATCTGAAGCTCAATAGTCAAAGATTTCCATCTAGCGTCATATTTACAAAGAAAAGCTATTAAAAAGAAGCAGAGCGTTGTAAACAGCTCAGAGTAATAATGTCATCTCCTTAAGAATAATATGATTGCCAGAACAAATTTACTGGGATTTTTGAAAAGGCCCTGTTCAAACGTGATCCTGAGAATACATATTATAGGCATGTTACATTATGGGTTTAATGGTGTTGTTCAATAAAACCATGCACTTGATTTGGAAACATTATTTGAGGCCAATTATTATTGCATCATCATTACTTTATATATAAATATAGTCATATTAAAGCCTGTTTTTCCACCAAGTGCTATATGTATTACTAAAAAATACAGTTTTTTAAAAAACTGTATTTAAAAAAATCTGTTTACTTGATGAGTTAAGCACTAGATTAGTTAAAACATTTCAAAATACAACTGCATTGTTTTACTTTTCTGATTGAAGGACAAATATTTTGTCATTTGAAAAGTTCCTAGACCATTAAAACGTTGTCTCTTTCTTTTGAACCAAATATGAGTATGAAGTCATAGTATTGAGAAATCTGGAACTGCTTGTGTGGAGAGACTGTTTATGATTTATTGAGATTATAAAACAATGAGTGAGTGGATTTTTACCATTATAGGCTGGTTGTGTTCACACGACTGTGTTCAAATGCAAAAGGTAAAATAGGCTTTGTAGTTCATGCCTGTTTCAGAATTGATGGAAAAAAACATTCTTAGCAAAAAGATGCCAGTGGACAGCTGCTCGAATACCGTTTCCAATGAATATGTGCGTGTTAGGCACCAGTGCGATCAAATTCTCAACTTTTGGTCAAACGGTAAAGACATAATTCAAAAATACAAATTGTATATATATAGGCCTATATATAGGTTAATGACTGTTTATTAAAAAATAGCATGCATAAGATACCCTGTGTAAAGGTCACTCTGGTTGTCCACCTACTGTAGGGGAACAAACAAGACGTGCAGTGCTGGGGGTACTTCATGGAGAGGTTTGAGAACCCCTGGTCTTAAACATAACATGTACCTTACACCCTGTTTTGACAGTTAATACGGCACGTTAATCTTCTTCTAGCATGTTCTATACCCTATCTATGTCGGTTAACAGGGTGGATAAATTTCTACATGTGAAATATTTGGTCAGGTGTTCTTAGGTTATACTTGAACTTAAGGCCCGAGTTCAACCTGTGTGTTTTCTGATAGATACACATTTTATCCTCCTGATAGAACAAAAAAATAATAATCCAACAAACCTGGTCATTTCAAAATATTCCACCTCGCACCTCATACTCAGCATATTAGAACCACAAAATGAGTTTAAGGATTCATTTGGTTTAATAAAATTTCTGATTTTACTGTATGGTCACAAATGCAAACCTATACTGATGCATGTCTGCCATCTCGCAGTAACAATTATTAAAACATTACATGCACATTTTTTTTCCCCCAAAGGTGCAGTTTGTCCCTCAGGTTCTACCACCACAGCCCTCTGATTTCAGGCCCATTCAATTCCATGTTCTTAACAGCTCGGAGGTATGAGAAACTTGTAAACCCAGTTTAGTTGCAATTTGAGTAAATTTTATGTATATATTAATTTAGTAATTTTGAAGTCACTGGGTAATTGGTTCAATAATTGTTACATAATATTTTCAATAAAAAAGTATTCATTAATCTGATCATATAGTGTGTTTTTTTTTCTTGTAGATACCTGTGGCCAACAGCTCTTCCATTCATCACCAGCCTGCAGAAGCTCCTCCACAATACAGTGAATTCAAATAAAAATGTTCCCCTTATGAAAATATAATGCAATACATTAAATCTCCATATATGGGAAACTAGTGCTTATATTTTTCAATATACTGCAATACATTCATGGAACATGTATGGCTACACATATAATATGCATATTATATACTGATGCATATTAAAAAATATTTTTTTATTTGTAACAGCTTTACTGAAACACTCAATTTCTTATATATATATATATATATATATTAGAAAAGTGTTAACTGGATACAAATGTTAAAAGCTTTTGATTTTTTTATTATTGGATGTATTAAAATAATGGTGGGTGGAAAATTAAAATTGATATTTATAACTATCTCAGTATACATTAATATTTTTCAAATGTATATCTACACATTATGAAGAATATTATTGAATACATACATAGAATGCAGCCATTCTTTATGTAAACGTTAAAAAATTTAATACACTGATATTTTCTAAATATATTTTCTTTGCAATGGGTTTTCTCACTGTCCATTATCTCTAAAGTCCTCTCATTAGAAAAGAGAACATGAAAGCAAATAAAGAAATCACTTGTTCAGATAATAATTGCAGTTTTCACATAAGTCACATAAGCAAAAAAGATATCTATTCAAAACTTGAAACTGTTTCATGATTTTCTTCAAGTTATGTCAAGAATGCTGCAATTATTTATTGATTCTCTCCATTTCTTTTTTTTAAATAAATGTTTCTTTTTAAAAATCTGAAACTGTGGTCATAATCCGGTGTGGGCTTTGCTTTGCTATTCTTCATGCTCTCTCTTGCTCCTTTCATCTCATACAGTCCGAACTGTGGTCAATATGACACATCATTGGTGTAACAATAAAAAACACATTTTTCTCCTTCAGTGGACTCACCTTGGCTCTCTCAAAGAAAGAACCCCTTTTTGTAGAGAGTCCCTTTCCAGTGAACCTCAGTACATTATACAATATTTGCTTTTTATTTGGCCATGGTTGATCCTACAGCAGAGTTCACCATGGAAAGGAGTGGAGTTCTTTAGCACCAATGGTGGTGCAAAAAAGAACCCTGAATGTGGGTATGCTTGCAGTAGCTGGTGGTTCCTGGCAAGTATTTGGCCTACATTTTTTAAATGTTGTGTCTTGCACACATCTTTTAAAATACTAATGTTTTTGAAACGTATTGTCCAAAGTGGACCAAGTTTCAATATTTATTTATTCTTTTATCCAAAGCAACTTGAAACAGTTCAATTAAGTTATTTAGCAGACGCCTTTATCCAAAGCAACTTGAAACAAAACCTAAAAACTTTATAAATACTACCTATACACATTTTAGAAAATAATTAAATAAAAATGACAAATGCATACAACAAAATAAAATAAAAACATTTAAATGAAAAACTAAAAATAAAGCTAAAAACATTAAAGAACAAAAGGTATGAGTATAATAATGATTGTAACATAACACTAAGCCAAACACCAAAAAAACAACTACATATATGTGAATGTACAACCACACACACACACACACACACACACACACACACACATACACATACACACACACAGTGGGTACGGAAAGTATTCAGACCCCCTTAAATTTTTCACTCTTTGTTATATTGCAGCCATTTGCTAAAATCATTTAACTCAGGTGCTGTCCATTTCTTCTGATCATCCTTGAGATGGTTCTACACCCTCATTTGAGTCCAGCTGTGTTTGATTATACTGATTGGACTTGATTAGGAAAGCCACACAGCTGTCTATATAATGATTATTTGACCCTGCAACTTTAACACTCACTATTCTAATTCTATTCTTTAAAAAAATCTAACTATCTTTCTAATCTTTTTATATTCTATTTTCTTTTCATTAATTATGCAATTGTATGTGTGTGTGTATGTGTAAAGACCTCTAACACTAGCTTGCTCTATTCTTTTTTTATTCTATCTGTTTTCTTTATATTATTTAAAATCCCATGCTAGGTGTACTGTGTTAACCTAACTGAGACTTGTTATAGCACTTATATATCATTGCTCTTTTTGCTGTTTTTGATTGCTTCCACTGTCCTCATCTGTAAGTCGCTTTGAATAAAAGCGTCTGCTAAATGACTAAATGTAAATGAGAATCATGAGGTCAAAGGAACTGCCTGAAGAGCTCAGAGACAGAATTGTATCACCAGTACACTGAACCGAGAAGCTTTTCTGAGAACCGAGGAGCGGATGATACTGCGCATGTGTGATTCAGCGTGAAGCATACCGACACACAGAGCGTCTGAACCGAACTGATTCTTTTGGTGATTGATTCTGAACTGATTCTGTGCTAATGTTATGATCTTTGTCCACTGGAATGCTATCGCTTTTAATTTAAAACGGGTTATTTAAAACAATTACTTATCAAACAGATGGAATTAGAAATAAAGGCCTGCCCCTAATAAAAGCCTGCTTCAAATAAAAGCCTGTTACCTTCTGCAGTTCAGGTAAATAAAGGCCCCAGCTTTTATTTGAGGAATTATGGTAGCTTATATAAATTTTGCCAATCAGGAACTTTGTGACAATAGCCTACCATGGTTTTTTGTTTTTCTTTTCTCTAATTCAACGTTGTTAGTTATAGGAGGGATGATAGTACAGTTATAGCTCGATTGAGAATTGAACACTGCTCCCAATAAATCACTCCAGATGACAAGAAGACATGAATATGGTCAATGTAACCCACCCAGCAAAAACTTGTTGAAAAGGTGTCAATGGCAGACGTCTAAACAAAGTTAAAATTTAGTTGAAAGGTGAAAAAACATATTTTTCAAGTTTCACTGTTTTTTTAAATGTAAAATCATTTTCTGTTTCTGTTTTTAAATTCAAATTAAATAAGTACATTATTAAATCATTTTAAAAGTTATAAAAATTGCTTGTTTTGTTTTTATTATTTTTCTTCATGATTATTTTACTTTCTTTTATGTAAAGCACTTTGAATTACCATTGTGTACGAAATGTGCTATATAAATAAACTTGCCTTGCCTTGGTGCGACCACTACGTTACCCCACCTCATAAGCGCTGCTATTTCTGTTGCATATGAAAAACATCAAACATCAAGTGAAAGAAAATCTAGTGAAAATCCGCTACTCATTTGAGCTGCACAGCGCGGACCATTTATAAGCTTGGATCAGTGAAGCACAAACAAACTTCTCTGAGCTAACAAAAGGTTTACTCGGGAACAATGTTACTGCACAGTGCTGGTTAAGATTGCCGTAAGCTCTAGTGAGAAGCATTCAAATTCTGCACAGAAATCTGTTATAAATAGTTCAAACAGCGCAGACGTTTTACAAATGAGAACAATAGAAGTAATCAGACCAACAACAGTATGCAAATGCCATGACAAGTCTCAGTTAGTCTAGCAACGGAACAGTGGTATGACATACAGCCAAGTATGGTGACCCATACTCAGAATTTGTGCTCTGCATTTAACCCATCCGAAGTGCACACACAGCAGTGAACACACACACACTGTGAACACATACCCAGAGCAGTGGGGAGCCATTTATGCTGCGGCACCCGGGGTTCAGTGCCTTGCTCAGTTGTGGTATTGCCAGCCCGAGACTCAAACCCACAACTCTAGGGTTAACCACTAGGCCACGACTTCCCCACATAGCTATGGGTTTTTTTCTTCCAAGAATAGAATAGGAAATAATAGAAAATAAAAGTTAAGTAATGGGTCTTATAATAATAACTGTCTTTTGTAATCAATGGAAGAAGGAATACCAGTCTGTAGTTTTTTAAAAGTGCTGGATTTAGAGGTGGTTTCTTAAGCAGTGGGCTTCAGCACTTACTATAAGGGGACATAGTGAGCATTGATGGTTCCTGGTTTTTACTGCTTTTTTAGGGAGCAAACATTTCAGTACATTGTAATATATATATATATATATATATATATATTTGATTGAGACAGCCCTTAACCACTGACTACTAAGCAAGGAACCTGAATGATAAACACCCAGAGTTTAGGTCCACACCTGATTACACTCCCCTGTTTGTGACTTTATTATTCGTAAAAACTGAAGACCATGATTAATGTGTTCAGGTGCACTGCAGGTTGGAGCAAAACTCTACATGTAAGTGGAACTTGATGGACAATGTTGAGATCTCCTGCAATATGTTCTGAACACGACACTTCAAAGAAGCAGGATGACTTCTAGATTGATGACTTACAACACTGGTGTCCAGTCCTGGGCATGGAGGACCAACGTTCTTCTGATCATTGATCAGCTGTTTAGGTCTAAAAAGAGTTAACTGTTAACTTCCGGGTGGGTACGCTGTGCGCGTCTGGCTACTCTACTCTGTGGTCTGTTTTTTACTACCTTGCTTCAACGTGGCATGTTTTTTTGCCGACGGGAACTTTTTTAGTCATCAGTTTACTGCGAGCCCTCTACCTATTATGTCCTCCATCTACTGGACTGACCGTCAGGTGAGTTAAACACTCTTCTTGTCAATTGGTCTACTGGCTTACTGTCTGGTCAGGAAGCCCTCCTCTCAGTGAACTTTTGTAGATGCCTAGATGCGATGATTATGGTTCTGGCTAACGTGGTTTTGCTGATGGCTGGCGTTCCCATGGCAATTGCATTTACGTCAATAACTCTAAGGCTCATTATCATTTTTTTGGTCACTATTGGATTTAACCCCAACATGGAAATTGGATATATGCCCTGCAAGCTAAAGGCTCTGAATGGGCACCTGTATCTCCACTCTGCAACGTACGAACACTGTCGTACACTTTATATCGATCGTCGCACGTATTATTTACATCTCTCGTCTACAAGGACTTTCAGTATTCATCAGCCATCATCTACTGTGATCCCGTGCATCTGGTCTAGCAACAGGGCTCTGTTGAAATGTTCTCTAAAGAATTGTCGAACACCGGAAACACTTGTCAACACAACTAGGATTGACTCCATGGATAACGTTACCTCCGCTGGAAGCATTTTGGAAAAACACTGTGCTCTCCTAAATTGTTGCTCCATTTCTGATAAAGGTTCCTATATAAACAAACTAATTCTTGACAATAACCTGGATATGTTATTCCTTACCGAGACTTGACAATCACAATATGATTATTTGCATCTGAATTTGCTTACCCCAACCGGATATCAATATCTATCTAATCCCTCATACAACTGGCAAAGGGGGTGGTCTTGCAGTCATTTATTGTGACTCCATAGAACTTACCCAACTGGGTTTTCATAATAATACAAGATTTGAGTTTATGGTTATGAAGTGTGGTTTAAAACGTCCCCTCATAGTTATCCTGATGTACAGACCACCCAAGCAGCAAACTGAATTCTTCTCAGAACTCAGTCAAGTTCTAACATCAGCCTGTGCTGTGTCGTCCCAGGTTATCCTACTTATGATTTTAACATCCATGTTGACATTGTATGCTCTAATAATACACCAATTAGAACCAGGTCTGTTCCCATGTCCCACTCCTCTCCTTGGTTTAATGCAGAGCTTCATGCTATGAAAGCAAAAAGCAGACAACTTCAACATCTTTTCAGGGAAACGGTTTAACTGTCCATTATCTTGTTTATTCTGATTACATCAAGAACTACAAAACTGCCGTGAACGCAGCCCGGTCTTCTTATATCTCCAGCATAATTAACAAAGCTAATAATAGGCCTAAAGCACTATTTAGCATGGTAAGCAAACTAATCCAGCCACAAAATCATAGTATCAGCCAACATGAATCTGATTTTTTGCACTTTTTTGCACTACTTTCAGGGAAAGTTGGATGTTTGCATGAACAATGCATTCATGAACTGTGACAGTAATACAGAAATCGAATTCCTCTTCAAGCAGACTAGACCCTGCACCTACTTTTCTCCTGGAGCACCGTATCCCTGTTATTTCTGCCCCTATCTCACACCTCATAAACATGTCTTTCATTTCTTCTACTGTTCCTATCTCACTCAAGACTGCTGCTGTTACTCCTAATCTTAAATAAATTAATCTGGATCCTGTAAATCTATGCAACTATCATCCAATCTCTAACCAACCTTTTGTATCTAAAATCATGGAAAACACTTGTTGGCTCACGGCTGCAGTCATTTCTAGCTTGCAACGGAAATTGCGCTAGCAAAGGTTCTATTACTTTCTGGCGATTCAGGCAGTTTATCAATTATTTTATTACTTGACCTTAGCTCAGCTTTTGATACTATTTGTCATAAAATATTACTCTCTCACCTTGGAGAACTTGACATCTTAGGTTCTGCATTATCCTGGTTCTCCCCATATTTCACAAATAGGCAATACTTCATCTCACTGCACAATTGCAATTCTCCTAGTGCCTTGCTCAAACAAGGGGTTCCCCAGGGCTCAGTTGTCGGACCATTATTATTCATCCTCTATATTCAGCCTCTTGGCCAAATAATTTGTTATCATGGTTTTAACTACCACTGTTATGCTGATGACATCCAGATATATATTGCTCGTCAACCAGATTCTTCCCAGTCAATGACATCCTTACATTCTAATTTTCTCAGTCTGAACTTGAATAAAACAGAAATTTTAATAATTGGTCCCCCATCTCTAATAAAAAAATAAAATTGATCTTTCTAGTTTTGACCTTGGCGCTATTTCTATATTTCCATCAGCTACACAGAAACTTAGGTGTCACTCTAGACCCATCAATAACCTTGGGTGACCACATTAGCAAAGTCTCCAAAGCTGCTTTGTTCAACTACGTCGAATTGCAGAACTTCGTCCTTTTCAGAGTAGAAAAGATGCAGAATCATTAGTGCATGCATTCATTACCACTCGCCTAGACTATTGTAATGCCCTTTTCTCTGACTTACCAGCTCACTCCATTGTTTGTCTGCTGTACATTAAAAATTCTGCTGCTCACCTTTAAGGCAGTTAAAGTTCTTGCTCCCTCCTATCTTTGTGACCTACTCTCTTCTCATGTAAACGAAAGACGTGATCTACGACAGCCACCGCTGTTTCCTTGGCTGAAGGTAATTTGGGCAAGGCGATAAAGTGAGCCGCCTTCGAGAACCGGTCCATGACCATCAAAACGACAGTCTTGCCCTGGTAGGGCGGGAGGGCAGTAATAAAATCTAGCACAATGTGGGACCAGGGTCTCGAAGGGACTGACAGCGGTTGGAGTAACCCATCAGGGGGTCGGTTGGAAGTCTTACCAGTGGCACAAACCGAACAAGCCAAAACAAAACTGCGGATGTCAGGAGCCATTGAGGGCCACCAGAATCGTTGCTTAACCAAAAAACTGGTGCGATTTACTCCTGGATGACACGCTATACTGGAGCAATGACCCCACTGAATGACTTCAGACCGGTACTCCTCAGGCACAAATAACCGGTTCGGTGGGCAATCGGGCGGAGGCGTTACCCCTTCTAAGGCCTTCATGACCTTCGATTCGACCTCCCATCTGAGAGTGGAGACCACTAATGTCTCGGGTAAAATACACTCGGGAGTGGACGGGCGTTCGGAATGGTCAAAAATACGAGATAAAGAATCGGGTTTGATGTTCTTGGAACCCGGGCGGTACGAAAGAGAAAAGTCAAAACGTCCGAAAAAAAAGTGCCCACCGAGCCTGCCTAGAGTTGAGTCTTTTAGCGGTTCTAATATATTCTAGGTTCTTGTGATCGGTCCAAACGATAAAAGGTACCCCTGACCCTTCTAACCAGTGCCGCCATTCCTCCAGTGCTAACTTGACTGCCAACAACTCTGTTACCAATGTCATAATTACGTTCGACAGGTGATTAAACAATGAGAAAAAAAACGCGCAAGGGTGAACCTTATCGTCTGTGGCAGAACGTTGGGAAAGAACTGCTCCTACCCCCACCTCTGACGCGTCGACCTCCACCACGAACTGACGTGATGGATCAGGGGCAACGAGGATGGGAGCCGAAACGAAGCGGCTCTTAAGTTTGGCAAATACAGCCTCCGCTGTATCAGACCACCTGAACATCGTTCTGGGGGAGGTCAAGGCAGTCAGAGGAGCGACTAGTTGGCTGAAGTTACTAATAAAACGTCGATAAAAATTGGCGAATCCCAGAAACCTCTGTAGGGCCTTACGGGAATCTGGACTTGGCCAATCTATCACAGCCTTAACCTTGTCAGGATCCATACGCACTCCCTCAGACGAGACGATGTACCCTAAAAAGGGGACGGACTGTGCATGAAAAACGCATTTCTCCGCTTTGACAAAAAGCCCATTCTCTAGCAACCTCTGAAGCACTCATCTGATGTGCTGAACGTGTTCCTGGAGAGAGGAGGAAAAGATCAATATGTCATCCAGGTAAACATATGAATTGATCAACCATATCTCTCAGCACGTCATTGACGAGTGCTTGGAAGACCGCGGGCGAGTTGGATACAGTGGCGGCTCCAGAGATTTTCTGTTGCAGGTGCTATGGGGGTGCTCAACACTTAAAAGAAGGTGCTTTAAATTTTGCGGTGTCTCATTATAGAGGTCGCATTGGACCCCCTTTGGTATGCGTACACGCCCGCATTAACTATATTCATTCCGCGACTATATATATATTCAACGCAAGGGCTATAGATACAACATACATAAGCCTTTCAATGTAAACCTCTGAAAATATTATTTCACACAATTATGTCACACTTGAGCCCTGAATACAACGGAGCAGCAAACAGCAACAAACAGCGTTTGATGGGTTGGTAGCTAACTTCTTGTCCACTGTTGGATCAAACTTAGCAATAACATGCAGCAACTCACGAAAGTCTCCCAAGTTGTGTGACGACTCGCCCTCTCTGTGACCCCTCTGTGCGATCCCCTGGCAGGCTGTGAACCGCAGGCTCTCCACCACAGCTTTCATGTATTTTCTGTTCTCCATAACTAAAGCAGAATGTCCCTTATCAAGCAGGTTTGCTATTTTAGATCCGCTTGTCTCTTTTTGCTTGAACTCATTCCATCCTTCCATAGCAAATTTGTGTCCCATACTTTCATGATGGCTCTTCAGAGATGCTGATGCTTTTCGCCAGTTGTTAAATCCATTGCTGCTGCTTGTAAATGTTGGCTCTACATGAAATCCGTGCCCTCATTTCAGAAAATGCCTACACGCAAAACAAAATGCGGCATCCTTGATCACGCTGTATTCTAGCCATGAATACTGATCCATCCAACTTTTATTTAAACTTCTCTGCTGATTCCCAAATTGCCGTGTGGGGTATTTTTGAAGGACTGGCCTTCTTGGGCCCTCTTGAGGATGGTTGCTAATATCAGCTGCAGCCCAAACCGTAACGTTAGCATCCTCAATGGAAACCGCCGCCGGCGATTCTCCTCCGTCTTCAAGTTCATCCCCAAGATTTTCTTGTTCCTGGGGCTCTGTGACGACGAGTGGTGTGTCTGCACCTTCACAATCTCATTTCTCGTTTCAGAGTGTGACTCAGAACGTGGATGTTTAGGGAGCAAAAAACGATCCATTGTGTATTTTACTTTGCTTAAACTCGCTATCAAAAACAAGCTGAAATGCGTTAAGGTCAAATGTTCGCGGGGGGCTGCGCCCATTGGACAAAGAAGATCACCTGTTTCAGCCTCATGTTATTAAAGACTAAAAAATATATATATTAAAGTATTATTTGATTCCTATTTTAAAAACATGAAAAAGAATATTCAAACATGACATTAAAATATAAATATAAAAAATTACAAACATTTCTTGGGGGTGCTGGGCAGGTGCTATGACTATAATAGGGGGAGCTGCAGCACCACCTAGCTCCCCCCTGGCGCCGCCACTGGTTGGATAGCCCGAAGGGCATAACCAAGTATTCAAGTGCCCCCTGGGGGTATTAAATGCGGTCTTCCATTCATCTCCCTTCCTTATGCGAACCAAATGATAAGCATTACGTAAATCCAATTTTGTGAAGATGGATGCTCCCTGTAATCGTTCAAAAGCTGAAGACATCAACGGCAAGGGATAAGTATTCTTTACAGTGATGTTGTTCAACCCTCGATAATCAATGCACGGTCGCAGAGACCCATCCTTCTTCCCCACAAAAAAGAACCCCGCCCCCGCTGGAGATGAGGAAGGTCTAATGAATTCGGAATGCTAGAGAATCAGAAATATATTTCTCCATAGCCTCCCTCTCTGGAGCAGAAAGTGAATATAACTTGCCCTTAGGCGGAGACTCACCTGGTACTAAGTCTATAGCACAGTCATAGGGACGATGTGGAGGAAGAGAAGCAGCCCGAGACTTACTGAACACTTCTCTCAGGTCCTTGTACTCTTCGGGCATGTTAGATAAATTCACTGCCTCCTCCTGAAAAACAGACACAGGTACAGACGAACACGCAGACACTAGACATGACTCATGACACGTATTACTCCACATGGATACAGAATTGTGCCCCCAATCGATTCTAGGATTGTGCTGAGTGAACCAAGGATGACCAAGTACGATAGGTGCCAGAGGTGAGTTCATGAGGAGGAATGTTATAGTCTCGGTGTGGTTGCCAGATGTGATGAGAGTAATGGGTTCTGTGGCATGTGAAAAACTGGGAAGCTGTTGTCCATTGAGAGCATTGACAAATATCTTATACGTGAGGGGGTTGGTAGGAATGTGAAGATGGTGAGCCAGTTCTGAATCCATAAAGTTACCTTCTGCCCCCGAATCCAGTAAGGCCTGGGTGTCGTGTGTGTGGGTTGCCCACCTTAGTCTTACCGGAAGGAGAGTAGACGATGATGGTGAGGATGAGGTCTTCTCGGTGGAGATCCCACCCGATAGCCTCATAGTTACTACCGGGCTTGATCTTTTTAACGGGCATGAGTGGATGAAGTGGCCCGCCCTCCCGCAGTAAAGGCACAGTCCTTGGAATCTCCGCCGTTCTCTCTCTTCCCGGGAAAGCCGAGCTCTACCCACCTGCATGGGCTCCGGGTCGTAAAGGGGACTGACCGTATCCAGGTTCTTAGAGCGTCTGGTCTCCGTGCCGCGAAACGGATGGTCTTGTTGGAACCGGCCCATTCTGCTCAGCCGAGCATCCACTCGAAGTGCTAACTCGATCAGTCCATTGAGACTAGTGGGAAGGTCCAGCATATAAATTTCTCTCTGAATACGGTCAGCCAACCCATGCAGGAATCTGCCCACTGCGCCTCCTCGTTCCATCGGAACTGGATGGAATATTTTGACACCGAACCGTGACCTTGGCGGAGATCGGCAAGTAGTATGGCTGCCTCCCTACCCGCCACCGCCCGATCGAAAACCCTCCTCATCTCCTCGGAGAGTGCCTGGAACGAGGCGCAGCATGGGTCTTGATTCTCCCACACCGCCGTTCCCCAGAGAGCCGCCCTGCCGGATAGTAGCGTCAGCACAAACGCCACTTTGGATCGTTCCTTATTAAACGTCTGAGGCTGTAATGCAAAGTGCATAGAACATCGGGTCAGAAAAGCTCTGCAAAACTCTGGTTCACCTGAATATCCTTCTGGTGTCGGCAGTCTCGGTTCTCGCCGTGGCTGCGGCTCTGGTAGAGTGGGCGGAGTTGGCGTGTGGGTGGCGCAGTGGAAACGCTTAGCTGTTGTATCTGTTGGGTGAGCTCGGACACCTGCGTCACAAGCGCTTGGACCGCCCTTTCCTTTGAGAGAGATGTTCTCCTCTTGGGTGTCCATCCTAGCGATGCTTCGAGCCGCAAACTTGTCCCACGTGGTAACGCCTGCTACATCCATGATCGGTCAGATCGTTCTGTTACGTAAGACAGAAACAGGATGTAAATGCAAAGTGTAGTTTATTATAAACAGCACAAAGATCAGAGATGATGAAGTAGCACAGCAGCACAGGCGGGCGGACACAAGGCAGAGCGGAATGGTGAAGCAGGGACTATGGTGGACAACGGATGGTGGTGCTCAGTCCAGTGATGATCCCTCGAATAAATCCTGGTGCGTGAATAATCCTCGTGACGGTGCTCGGTGATCCAGTGCTGAGTGAAGATCCAGGGAAGAACGACGACAACACGGGGACTCCAGCAGAAGACTAAGACACGAGAACAGGTACAGGAACACACCAGGGAGAACAACGATCTGACAACATGAAACACAGGTTACTGAACTTATAAAGGGAACAAACAATTGAAAACAGCTGGCACTGCTGATCATCGCTGATCAGTGACCACGCCCACAGACACACACACACACAACAGCACGCTAGACGAGAGAGAGAGAAAGTGAATGAATGAACCGTGACACATTTAATTATACGTTTACATGTATGATTATGTAGTAAACCTAAATAATTAAATTTCACTTCAATCAATATTTTACCAAAGATGTTTTTGTCTTTTTATCATGCTGATGTAAGTTCATAAATTTGGTTTTAGTTAGTTATGTGATGCTTTAAAAATGGGAGTATGACGTCATGATAGACAGCTGATATTGACAGCTTCTCTGAGTGGACTGACTCTGGTCCCAAATCAATGCAATATTGACTCACCCTATTGGGACATTAATGGCTTAAATTTTCTTCATTGAACATTTTTTTTTTCACAGTTTATGGAACCAATCATTTTTTTTCTGAACACGGAACATTCCTTTACATTTATGGTCTCTGGCGTTTCTAGCAAAGTCCTTTAAGGTAAGTCGTGCCACTCGGCCGCCATCTTGGCAACGCCTCCGGGCAGCTATTTCAGACTAACAAGACCAGGCTCAGAACTGCACTTTCACTGGTCACAGGGACATAAAAACTGCATGTATAGAAACAGCAGTAAAATATGATAAAAATCGCTGAAAAAGTTTAATGACTTTGCCCCAAAATAAGTTTTTCCCACAGGTTATACTTTTACTACGCATGTGCAAGGGTTCCTGAACTGTGCGCATATGTCAGTGGAACCAGACGATAGGCTCAAATGTTTCCCGGCTTGTCTGTTAAAAGCAGATTATTGGCTTTCCAGCGGGAGGGGCAGGACATGTGCATACAACCGCCATCTTTGCCGTTACGGGTTTTCCTTATATAGTTGTATTGAGGACTGAGGAAGTGGCATGTCTCTTAAAAATTGTCTGTTTCTAGTCAAATTAACAGTTTTTCAGAGCCAATGATATAAGATTAAACCAATGAAAATGGTTTTAAAAAGCATTAGTTTAATCACCTCACACTGTTGCAAAGACATGATCTTGGCTAGTATCATCCGTAGTTTTAAGTAAGTCAAGACGATTTGCCACATTATGAGCTTTTTCTACCACACATCTGTCTCTATCTGAAGTCACCTCTTTCCATGCATATATGATAGTAAGTTTAAAAAAGACAGATTCACCAGTAAAATTTTTCGTCATCACGGAACAAGACATGCAAAAAGTCCACAAAGAGAATGTTCTATCAGAAAGGACACATCCTTAGTGCTTTTGAGTTTCAAAAAGAATGGGATTACAGCAGCACTATTTCCAAATTACAAGAAGCTTTCAAAGATTGTTTGTCATAACGATGACATGGATGTTGATTATTACATAAAGGTTTAGTTAAGATATAATTATTTTAGTTTAGCTGTCATTTCTAAAACATCTGTTATTTAACCACAATATCAATATCCTTGAAAGGTTTTGAGACCCTTTTTTTTCTCCATCAACCGAAATTAAATTGATATGTTCTTTTTTAAAAATGTTCTTTTAAAAATATTTTTATGCTTATTTATAGATTATAGGTCATGATGCCTTGTGGAAACAAATTAGTTGCCCCAAAGGTATGTGAAGGCCAGGAGCTGAGTTGACAACTGATTCACAAAGTCTTTAAATCAAAGACCCTGTACCTAAAGCCATCAAAGGAAATAAAGGCATGACGTACTTTTAAACAGGGCCGTAACTACAATAGACAGGTTCCCCTCAATAATTACAAATGGCCAAACTGCCCTCCTCCAATATTTGCACTGATCTGCTGCCCACCGTTATGCAGCACAAGGTTATGGCCTTGCTCTTATATTTATTAATGATATTGTAATACTTGATAAATTATTTTATATTAGAATGTGCTGTCTTAGTGCAACTCTATTGTGTGTGTGTGTGTGTGTGTGTGTGTGTGTGTGTGTGTGTGTGTGTTGGTACATGTGTATTAGCAGGACAATTGGTCAGAATACACACCACACTAGAAGGATATTCGCGTTTAATATGCCAAACTTTTGTGCTGCTTAAAAATCATCAGCATGTAATATTCTTTCACTGGCACCAATTATCCTTGATACTAATCCTTAGAAATAAGATTGTTTTTGTAGTTACTTCCACTTTTTTTTTTTAAACATTTAGGCATTACATGAATGCACGCAACTGTAGTACATCCCTCATAATAACTAATAATATTACCAAAAATAGTTAGTAACGCGTTATATTACTCTGCTACTGCAAACGTAACACTGTTGTACATGGAAAGTGAGAGACGTAATACTGTTGACTTAATTCATAAAGCATCTACACATACAATAACATTAGGTCATTAATGAATTAGTTACTTTAACAGATTATACATAGATAGATATAGGAATAATTAGTTACCAGTAAATCTTTTTTTCTCCTCTCTGTTTTATCTGCCTGTCAAGTTGTATACAGTAATGTGTTGTTGCTCATGTCACTAACATCTCGTCTTTGCAGGAGATGAGTGCTACAAGGCCACAAAGAGCTAAAAGAAATGCCAAACAGGATGCTGCTTATTATTGCTCCTTAGGCAAAGATAAGGAAGGATTTGAAGCTAAATATATTGATTCTTTTAAAGGTGGGTTGCTAGTGTAAATAATACACTTTAGGAACATAGATAATGTTATATAATCATTGTCATAGAACATCTTTTTGATCCCAAAGCAGCTGCTTAAAATAGAAGCTATGTTGGATCATGATAACTGTTTAATATCAGCCGATATCGATAATTAGCATGGTAAATTTCGCATCTTTTTTTCTTTGAAGTTTGAGGCAGATTTTTGCTCCTAAGTGAAAGTTGTAGAAACCAGAGCATTAATTGTGGTTTTAAAAGTACTCTTTATTGTCAGAACATATCATGACAAACTCTTGCCAAACATGATAACATTTCAAACATTTGTCTGAGGTCGAACATTCACACATTTCAGTTGCTTTGTCGCATCACTCAGCATTTGCATAAAATAGCTTTCTTGTTTATTTTGGCCCCACCTTGCTTGGGCAGTGGCGTGCTCGTCGCTTGTCGCTGGCAAACGGCCACTCCCATTGAAAATGAATGGTAGCCTGTTGCTCTGTCTCGGTCTGTTGTAGCTAATGTGACTGGGGGTTACTGCGCTGAGTCAAATACTCCCAAAAGTGTAATTCCACCATACATTATAGTTATCCTTTTTAACCCGCTTAAAATAACGGCACATTTAATTTTGTGCTTTAATTTACTCTTTGGAAAATTTATCTGATGTATTTTTTTTACTTTTTTTTTTTTTATTGGAACAAAGAACACTAGGTTATCATGGATGCTACAATATCAGACAGTATCACAAAATAATTCCAACATCTTGATATACAATATCACAGTTTCCTCAATGGTTTACATACATAATCCATTTTTCGCACAACTTGTTACATTTGTCGAACTTGAGCCTTAATATAAATGTTAGTCTCTCCATACTGTATATTTCGTTTACGATCCCTAGCCATTGATCCTTTGTTGGAGGGTCAATCTGCAACCATTTACGGGTTATTGCTTTCCTACCGCTTGCTAACAATATATTTAATAAATATTTATCCTTGTCTACAATATTTCCTGGTATTTTACCTAAATATATATATTAGTGAACGAAAAATCAGCCTCTATTCCCAATATTTTCCCAATCTCTGCCACTACTCCTTGCCAAAATAATTTTATTTTTGGACATGCCCAGAAAATATGATAGTGATTAGCCATCGGGGTTTCACATTGCCTCCAACAAAAGCCACGGCTCTGTGAGCCTGTATGAAGTGCTGTTAATTTGGGAGTTATAAAAAATCTTACTAAATTCTTCCATCCAAATTCCCTCCAGGATCTTGAATTTTTGGTATTTGTCTGTATCACACATATGTCTATCCAGTCTTCATCTGTTATTTGTAAGTCAGACTCTTTCTCCCAGTTTTGTTTAATGTATATTGTTGAATGATTCTTGGAAGCTTGCATACTTCCATACAATCTAGAAACCAGCTTTTTGTTATCTTTTAATGTGTATGCATTTGAAAATATTGTAATTAAATTATGATCTTCTGGCAGTGTACTTTTAATTTTCTTGTTTAAATAATCTCTGACCTGCAAATATCTATAAAAATCCTGCTTATCTAGTCCAAATGTATTTTGAAAGTGTCTGATAACTCTGTAATTTCCCATTAGAGATGACTGAACAGTAAGATGTGATACCTCTCCAAACCCACTGTTTAAATCTCTCATCTACCCTAGCCGGCTCAAAACCTGGGTCAAATGCAATCCAACTTAAAACTCCAGTTTGATCCTCTAATTTAAGTTTCTTCAATACTCTGAACCATACCCTCAGTGAAAATACAGTAATCTGATGTATTTAAAAAAATATAATGTTGAAATCGTGGGAATTTCAGTAGTAAAAACAAGTAATGGACAACGGCCTTTTAAGTTGCCTTTTACAAGTACAAGAACATTAATTTTAAGTATGCTTATTGCAATGCTAAGTAATAGTTGACAAGGGTTTATAATATATACGTTGATACATTCATTAAAAAAATCTAAAATATTAAAATGATAAATACATAAATTAAAAATATATTGCAGTAAACGCACTATAAGCTTAAAGTGTAATTAAGCATATGTTTATTATCAATGTACTTCTAGTATACTTTTTAGAAATATATTAAAATGCTATTCAACATATTTTTAATGCACTTCAAATAAGAATGTTGGTAATACAATTGTATTATAAATATACTATTTGTTTTTCAAGTATATATTTTAATACATTTAATACTACGTCTTTTTCACCTGGGGAGCTTGCGCTGCCATTTGGACATTGATCGAGGGGATAAGTGGTCTGTGCCGCCTGCGGTTCAAATGAGTTTTCTGCTTTTGGCACGTAAACATTATCGAGCATTTATCATGAAATTTTATAATGATAATTATCGTTATCGTTTAATTGCCCAGCCCTACTTATAATAGAAAATGTTCATGGATTAATCCATAGAAATAAATTGGTAGTGAAGAAGCCGTTCCTCCACTTAATTGACAATTGTTTTTACAGTTTTTTTGGATTGCTTAAGCACGATTTTCAAAACACTACACACAATTAGCACAACCACACACCCAATTAGCAAAACACTACAGATCCTTTGCATAATTAAACACTCTTGTAAAAAGTATACACTTCTGTTTAAAAACCACACTTTGTTACCATATGAAACACACATGTTTCACATTACTATTCTCTGTTTGCACGAGTTACACTCTGCTGTGATAAACCTAAAACACTTTTAGCACTTCTACTTCCCTATGATTAGAGTAGGCTACCATCAACAAAGTACAAATATAATGTAAATTCACCAAACAAAACACAAGACCAATGTTGCAGACTGAAGAAACTCATTTATTTCTCAACACGCCCAAAATGTTGACATGGAGATTCATAACAAAATGTCACTTTACATATTGTACTACAAGTTTACTGTTACAGTTTTTCTCGATTGCTTAAACACGTTTCTTGAAACTATGCCTAGTATTCTCAAAACTATAAACACAAATCCATAACGTCTCACCCAGTTTCCCAAACAACCTATTTTCAGGTCAAAATGAAGCTCTACACTCAAAACCATTCACTCTTGCTGAAAAACCAAACTTTGCCCTCAGACAGGACACACAAGCCCTCAAAATCACACACACACACACACTACAACATAGTCGAACACACTGGTGCAATAAATTCAAAACAACATTTCCAAAACTGGTAAGTTATGTTACTTGTGGTTCCCCTCCTCACAAACCTTTTCACATGATGAACAAAAGACACATCCAATGGATACATTGGCACATTTTTATTCATTCATGTACTACACAGTACAAAAAAAAAAAAAGATTTCGCCTCAGCCTCCCGTCTTTGGTCTGGGTCAGGCCAGAGAATCTCATCCACATCACAGGCTATATTAGCCCTAGCCAGGCAGCGGGGGTAAAATCCTCTTGCATGCCTGATCCACCCCTGGCACGCATCTACTGACACATCTTGGCAGGCTTCTTTCATGGCCTGGACGAGGTGAACACGCATATAAGGTTCTCGATCATACACTTTCCACCGCCATGCCGAAAAAAACTCCTCTATTGGGTTTAGAAAGGGAGAGTACGCAGGCAGAAAGATGTTTGAAAATCTCGGGTTATTGGTAAACCAGTCTCGAACCAGAGCAGCGCGATGGAAGCTGACGTTATCTCAAACAACAACGTAGTGAGGGTGCTCTGGTTGTGCTGGTTCCCTGTGGTCCAACTGGAACATATGCTCTCTTAGACCGTCAAGGAAAGCAAGGAGGAGCATAGTGTTATAGGGTCCTAAAATGGCATGGCGGTGGAGTACCCCTCGTTGGCTGATGGCTGCGCACATAGTGACATTCCCTCCGCGCTGACCAGGGACATTTACAATAGCCCGATGGCCAGTTTTGTTCCTCCCCCTTCTCCTTCTTTTGGTCAGGTTGAAACCAGCCTCATCTACAAAGATAATTTAATGGGGAACAGGCCAGCCTTCAATCTCAAAGATTCTCTGCAAAACACATGAAACACAGTAGAGTAAATCACTATGCTGAAGCACAGTTCAAGAGGGCACAAATGGCAGCATAAACTGCTATACTCTGATGGTACACAATACTTCATGCGATATAAAATATTCCACTCGTTGGTCTTTCACTCTGTCAGAGTTTCGTTCAAAAGGGACGCGGTATACCGGTTTCATCCGGAACTGGTGCTTTCGGAGGATGCGGTCAATTGTGGAGAGGCTGATGGCATTTATTCCTCGAAAATGATTATCCTCAATCACTCTCCTTTGAATCTCTCGCAGGCGGATTACATTATTGGCAATGACCATGTTTACAAGCTCCCTCTCTTGCTCCTCCTTAGTGCTTAGATCGGGCCCAACAAATCAAGCCCGACCCTACCCGAGCCCGAGCACGTTGTGTCCGAGCCCGGCCCGGCCCGACAAGTTCACTGTAATTATGAGCCCGAGCCCGATTTAAACCCGCCCATTTTTAATTTTTTTTTTTTTTTTTTTTTTACTGCAGATGCTGCTGTGCTGTAGATCATTTAGGCTACGGGGGAGCTGCGCAGTTATATATATATATATATATATATATATATATATATATATATATATATATATATGTGTGTGCCGCATTTAATGCACGAGACAAAGCCAACACATATGTTGTCACTCCCCACGACTAGTTTAAAATGTTTCCATACCTCCGATTTTCCTCCAAACTTGCTCAAAGTTAATTCTCCTGTTTTAATTTTTTTCTTTGATTCTTCAAGCTCCATGTTGCACTTATTCTACTGAATAGTACAGCACGCACAGCAGGTGTGATGCGTCACGCATGCGAGACTGCGAGTGGACGAGACGCTGCGCATGACGCGTGACGTGCTTTATCAAGGGCCCGACCCGGCCCGAGGATGGTGGCGGGAAATATCGGCCCGCGGGTCGGGTCGAGCCCGAGCTCGGGCTCGGGCAGAGAATCTAAGCTCTACTCCTCCTACAAAAGCCTTAGCCTGCCTCCACCAGGTGGTCGTCTCTGGGTCCTAAAAAAAATAGAAGCACTACTGTAAGCATTACTGTAACTCACATATCCTTTTTACAGGAAAAAATGGAAAAATACTGAAACTCTGTATGCGAGGCAATCTGATGCATTTCTTTATTACAGTAGTACATATTACATTGTGCTTTGACATCACATCTACTGTTGCACTGAGTACAGCACAAGTTACTGTGCAGAGCAGTCTTACTGTAAGTACACCTACCTGTTTTCCTCCCTGAGTGTTCTGATGATGGAGGCGACGGTGAAGCGACTCAAATTAGGCTGTACTCGTTGCCCAGCCTCCCTCATAGTCATGCCATGGACAAGGACATGATCAACTAAAGTGGCTCTAATTTCATCCGAGACTGCTTGTCTCCTTGCCCTTCCTCCTCCTCCTCCTCCACCTCGTCTACCTTGTCCTTCACCACGTCCTCTTCCTCTCCCTCCTTCACCACGTCCTCTTCCTCGTCCTCTTCCTTCTCCACCACGTCCTCTTCCTCCTCCTCCTCCTCCACCTCGTCTACCTTGTCCTTCACCACGTCCTCTTCCTCTCCCTCCTTCACCACGTCCTCTTCCTCGTCCTCTTCCTCCTCCACCACGTCCTCTTCCTCTCCCTCCTCCTTCACCACGTCCTCTTCCTCTCCCTCCTCCTTCACCACGTCCTCTTGCTCTCCCTCCTCCTTCACCACATCCTCTTCCTCTCCCTCCTCCTTCACCATATCCTCTTCCTCCTCCTTAACCATGTCCTCTTCCTCTCCCTCCTCGACCTCTTCCTTCATTTCTTTGTGGATCCATTGTTCCAAAGCTCAAATGAACTGACTCTGGCACTTTTATGTATCTTGAAAGTTCTGATTGATGTGTGTTAAATTTTGACTCTTAGTGTTTTCACCTGGGTAATTGTGTGCTAATTGAGCTGAAACTATGCTGACTTGAGTGAACAATATTGAATGCTAGTGCTTTCTAAATGACCACATGGTCTAGGCAATGAGAAATTAAGGGATTTGTGTGTAGAGTTTTGCAGTGACAGTTCAACAAATCTGAATCATGTGTCAAAACAGGCAATAGTGTTTATAGTTTAGTGAAATGGGTGTGCTTTTTGATAAATGGCGTTATGGTTTTGAAATTTTAGTTCAAAAGCCTGGTTATAGTGTTTAAGCAATCAAGAAAAACTGTAAAAAAACAACAACAACAAAAAAAAAACAACACTAGACATGGTCTCTTAGCCTAGTTGGATCTGGCCAGAGAATTTCATCAACATCGCAAGCAATGTTGTCATTAGCAAGACACCTTGGAAAGAAACGTCTTGAATGGCGAATCCATCCTTGTATTGCTGCTACCTCCATCTGGTCACAGGCCTCCTCCATGGCTTGGATGAGGGGTACCTCAGCCTGGAGATGGAGATCATATACCTTCCACCGCCATGCCGAAAAAAACTCTTCTATAGGGTTGAGGAATGGAGAGTATGGTGGAAGATATAGGACGGTGAAATGTGGATGTTGCTGAAACCAGTTCTGAACCAGAGCAGAGCGGTGGAAAGACACATTGTCCCAGACAACAATGTATTGCATATGATCGATTTGATTTGCTGCGGTTATGTTGTGCAATTGGTCCAAGAATGTAAGTATGAGTGCTGTGTTGTAAGGGCCCATATGGGCATGGCGGTGGAGGACCCCATTCTGTGTAATGGCTGCACAGAGTGTTATATTACCCCCACGTTGCCCTGGGATGTTGACTATAGCCCTGTGGCCAATGATGTTTCTTCCCCTCCTTCGTGTTCTTGCCAGGTGGAACCCAGCCTCATCTACGTAAATGAACTCATGCTGGATCTCCTCTCCATCCATTCGTAAAACTCTCTGAAGAACAGTGTCAGGCAAAATTGTGTAGTTCAGTGTAGATCTAGTATACATATTACAGTACAGTAAAAGATATGAGACTGCTAAAGGGAGTACATACCTCTGCATAATCATGCCGCAGTCATTTCACCCTTTCTGAATTGCGCTCGAAAGGCACTCGATAAATTTGCTTCATTTGAATATGGGTTTTTTTTAGGATGCGTGCCAGTGTTGATGTTGAGACCTGATGGATATTGTTGAAACTGACGTGGTTATTGACAATGTTAGCTTGGAGCTGATTGAGTGTTATAGCATTGTTGGCCAAAACCATGTTTACTATCTCCCTCTCTTGCTGTTCTGTGAACATAGGAGGCCTTCCCCCTTGTCGTTCCTGACCCTCAATCCTATGTAGAAAAAAAAAAAAAAAAGTATACAATAGTACAGTAATTTCACAGGTAAAGGTAACAGAAATGCTGATAGTGCATAGAATACAGTACTGTAAGCGGTTACTGAAACCGTGCAGATGTTTTTGATATGATGATATTTTTACAATACCTATTTTCCAGTCGAAATGTTCTTATCACACTTGCCACTGTGTATCGTCTTAGATTTGGCTGTACTCGCAGCCCAGCCTCCCTCAGCGTCAGGCCGTGGTTGACAATGTGGTCAACCAGTGTTGCGCGGATCTCATTCGTCAGATTCGGTCCTCTTTGAGCACCTTCTTGTCTTCCTCCTCCTCCTCCTCCTCCTCCAGCATGGCCTCCATCTCTTCCTCTGTTGATTCCTCTTCTTCCCCTTCCTCCTTGTCCCTCCTCCACGTTCTTCTCCTCGCTCTCCTCCTCGTCTTACTCTTTCTCTGACTCTTTCCATTGTGCTTGAAGACAGATGAACTCACCTGCTGCTTTTTATAGTGCTTATACACCTGATTGGTGTGTCTACAATTAAGCAAACAATTGTTTCCACAGCTGATGACTGTGTTGAACCAATTGGTTGGACGGTGCGGTAATTTGACAGTCAGTGCTTTGGTATTGCAAGGAAGTGACTTCATGATAGATTTTTGTGTGTAATGTATGTTAAGTGTGTTTAGTGTTTTGCAAATCACTGTGTGTAGAGTTTTGCAACAAGTGTGAGGTTGACAATGTGCTTATAGTTGTGCAAATATGGGCTGATGTTTTGCTTCTTGAGTGTAAGGTTTTGCTAATAGTGTACTACTTTTAATTTTAGTGTGTAAGCAATCCAAAAAAACTGTAAATAACCACAAAAAACATCAAATTAAATTTATTAACTTTTTTTGATCAGTTAATTATTTCAATTTCTACTACTATTTGACAGCTCTGCATTGTTTAAAGTTTATTACTCTCATTTGGTTATCATGTGTGTCTTTAGGTCGGGGTGTGTTCAGCTGCCGGCCCTTTGAAAAAGGAGATTTCCTCTTTGAGTACAGAGGGGAAGTCATTACTAAAAAGGAACAAGTAAACCGAGAGAGAATTTACCATAATGCACTCAAAGTTTTTATGTTTGATTTTCAGTTCAATGGACAACAGTTATGGTATGTAACTTAAATGTGTATTTAAACACAGAGATGCAAACTCTGCTACCTCATTATCAGTTGAAGTAGTAAAAAAAAAAAAACGTATTGAAATTTTTGTTTGATGAATATTTTGAATTGTTGGAGGGATGTACTTCCGACATGCTAACATTCAATATGCTCAATCCGTTCCCTTACAGTACAATGTATCATTGTTATTGTAAACTTGATATTTTAGTGTGGATGCTGCCAGAGAGGACGGATCACTAGAGAGACTGGTAAATGACGACGAAGTGAACCCAAACAGCAAAATTAAAGTTACAAGAGTGGATGGAAGACCCCATCTGTGTTTATTCGCACTCAAAGATATTGGTTCAGGGGAAGAAATCACTTATAACTATGGTAATTCGGATTGGCCATGGAGAAGAAAGGTAGTTATATAAAGTTATCTCAAGTAGAAATAGTAGTATAGAGTGGTTAAAGGGGTCATATAATGGTATGTTTTTTCCAGTCAGATTTGAGCCGTTCGACCTAGTGACATCACTTTATCGGACGCCACTCTCACGATTGATAATTGACAAGATGAGACTTATTTAGACTTGACTATTTCAACTTGTTCAGTCCTATTCAAAATATTAGAAACTGACAAGTAAACCGATCTCTGTTGACCTTATTTATCAATATAAACTAATATGAGGTATATCTTGAAGTGTCTAAACTCATAGGTCCTGTGTAATCCTCACCATGTAAGGTTCAGACATTAGCAGGTCTGTTAGTTTTGTGCATTAGATATGAACTCATGAGAATGATATTAAGTAGTAGTATTGAGACGCACAGTCCTGTGTAACCCTCACCATGTAAGGTTCAGACATTAGCAGGTCCGTTTGTTTTGTGCATTAGATACAAACTCTCGATGTCTCTTGATTTTAGACTTCCAAAGAGATGCCGTGTCAGGCTGCTGATGTGGACAAATGCAGTTCCTTTGCAGTCATTTCAAAGGTAATTTTGAACTTCAATGACTTTACGGTAGATGTATGAACTCATGAGAATGATATTAAGTAGTAGTATTGAGACGCACAGGTCTTGTGTAATCCTCAAATTGACAAGTCAAAGAGGACTGAGTAAATTCAGTTGAGTCTTCTGAAGGTTTTTATTCTTTGTGTTTTTTTTTCCTTGATCTATCACAATATTTCTTCTATCAGTTTTTTGAAATGTGATTGTTGTGACCCCCTAATTGCCCCACACAGTTGTGGTGTGAAATCTTTTCCTATCTGTATAACAATATTCTTGATGGACTGGCACCAAATGTTCCTGGTTCTATACAATGCTTTTCTATAAGTCCCCAGTGAGTGTACCTTTGTTTTGTTTTGTAACATTTATCATACTGTGTACTGTTGAAAGGTGACAGAGAATGAAAAAAACGTTTTTGCCTTGTCTTAGTTGAATAACAGTAGTCTACCCGCATACACGAACATACAAAAAGTGCTAGACATTCTGAACATCTCCGTTTCATAGAAATTCATCCTTTAGAAAACGGCCCAATCTAAACAATGGGTACATATTATGTAACGTGTCTCACTGCCCCTCCGCTTCAAAATAATTTTCATACATCTACGGCCTCTCGCCAACAGGAAGTAAATTGCAGCAGTGTTCGTGAAGTTCAACACGAAACAGCGAGTCGCGTTCCGAGGTTTGCTCTTCCAGGCTGTGAGTGTGTAAGCAGGTGTGCAAACTTTCCATTACATTCCCACCGAAAGAAGTTTACATTCTTTTGAGTGGCAGCAAAGGCAGCCAATCAGCGTTAAGTGCTTCCGTTTCATAATGAGGTTGCCAGTGAAGCCTGAAGGGACGCCAAATAGGTGCAAAACCACAAGTTTAATATAGCTGTCTGAGAGAGGTTTTTAGGAAGCTAAGGCATTTCAGACCAACCAAAATGTTGTTTTCTACATGTCTCATCACAGAACAAGGATAAAATACCCTGTTCAGTCAACCTATGTCACCTTTGAAGAACAAGCTGTGTTGAGAAATTTTATATATATATACTTTTCATATATACTTTTCATATATATACTTTCGGTAACACTTTATAATAAATGCATGTTATGAATCATTAGTTAGGCATCAGTAAATAGTTAATTCATCATTTATAAAGCATTGTCCCGACATTAATAGACATTAGTAAGCAGTTTATAAATACAGCTATAAATGCTTTGTTCTTCATCTATAGGCATGTATATAATATGCTTAATTGTAGTTTCATACTTTATTAATGATCAATTTATCATTTCTAAATTAAATATTACATTATTTACAAATCAGTAAGGAGTTGTCAGTGGTTCATGAGATCATTTAGAAAGTGTAAGTAAGTGATTAATAAACTATTTAAATGTACATTTATGCATCTTATTATTCAGGCATATAGTAACAATTACTCAGTGCGTTAATAAAGGCTTTATTAACACATATTCCTACTTTAATTCATGATTAATTCAGGTAGCTATAAAACATTTACTACTTGTCAGTTAACTATTTTTGTGAGCTCATCTAAAGTGAGGACTATTTATGCCTCATAAAACATTTACAAATGAGATTTAAAGCCTCGGTTTATCTTCTGAACAGAAAAAAGGAAAGAAACAACACAGAGGGATACAGAATTATTTATTTTCACAAAAACATTACACTGTACAACTGTACACTTGATATAAAATGAAAAATAAACCTCTGCAATGCAATATATGGCAACAAAATGAGCAACAAAACTGACAAAAACAACAACAAGAAGAAAATAATCCAATTCAACAAAATCTTAGTAAAAGTCAAAATTAAAAAAAAAAAAATCTACATTTCATACTGAAGACTTATAATTAACTGAGATTAACAAATCTCAGTGCTCTTACATTGGTTACAGTGTCGGAATATCACTACTTGTACTTTCTTGAAATGTCGTGAATCAATCTGCCAAATACACCATCAGAGTGTTTCTTTGCCAGCCATTCGTTCCACTCAATCACTGCAAGGTGGTCAGAAAGCAAACTCTCAGTATGTGATAGGCACGCCACTCGTCACTGATAATTGATGACCCAGGCCTTACATGATGAGCAATCAAGGGTACTAGATGTCTTCGAGACCTTCTCTCCAGAAGACGTAGAATGGGTTTTCCTGATCTTTGCTGCTGATGATGCCTCACACCTAACATCCCAAAGACCCACTTTTTTCTTTTCCACCCACCAGCCATTCTTACCATACTAATGGAGAAAAAAAAACAAGATACACAGATATAAACAGATACATTATAATAACAATATCTTTAGTAACTATATTTCACATTTATTTAAGGTCGCTATTACTGTAACATTCCTTTCTTTTGTGACGAAAATGGCTTTCGTCGATCACAACGAACTCCCTTCTTCCACCAATCTGCTGGCCTGTACGCCTTCTCATCCTGTCAACTGCTGTGACACAGACCTCCCTTAGTTTCTTTGCCATTTTACTAAGAGTTGCTGAACTGCCTGCAATGCTGTCATCCATCATGTCTATCTGGCGTAACCGTAGACCCTGAGAAAACCTTTAGACTTAGAACTGTAGCAAATGTGTTTTAGCAAAATGGAACACGCATTGTATGTAGGCAATCTATAGCACTTGAATCTCATTATTCATCAAGGTAAAATAATTTATTTTCTTAGATCACCTACAGTTGACCGAATCAAGTGCAGAGAGTGAGGTCGATGCAGAAAGTGAGGTCGATGAAGGAAATCTCACATATCCACAGACTGGTAAGTACAGTGTGATTTTCTTGAATTTGTTTTATGAAATCACATGACACATGTTAAACTTTATTACAGATTCTACAGAGATGAAAAGAACAACACAACCTGTTGAAGCTTCAGGTACTTATTTATTGTCACCAGAATGTTAAACTTTTAACAGTGAAACAATTTGCTGTGATGTATCCCTAACCAATTGTTATTTCACTGTCAAGTCAGTAACTGTGTAATCTCTTACTGTTTTCTTGTATTTCAGACATAATTCGAGGGGATGTTAATTTGTGTCTGAATTACAAGAAAACATCTCTGGTTGCGTATGATTTCACGTTGGTAGGAGTTACCAACGAATTGGGATCACGCTAGGGATTTTTACCCGCACTGGCAGGCGGGGCACGGAATGCAAATCCCGCTCACCAATGTTCATTGACTCATTTTGGTTTCACTCAAAGGCAATTGGTCTCCCTACTGTGATCCCAATTGGTTGGTTACTCCTACCGACGTGAGGATGGCAATTAACCGCTCACACAAAAAAGACTGCACACACAGTTGGTTTGCATTTTACAGGTGGGCTGAAATGAGGTCACAAAGATGCAAAGACGGTGAAGGGTATAGTATGTTTAGTTTGCCAATTCGATTTTTGAACGTTTTCTGGTTTGGTCTGCATTCTGCAAAAGTTTGGATGAACGCAGACTGACTGCACACG
Organism: Carassius carassius; assembly: GCF_963082965.1. Classification (NCBI taxonomy): domain Eukaryota; kingdom Metazoa; phylum Chordata; class Actinopteri; order Cypriniformes; family Cyprinidae; genus Carassius; species Carassius carassius. The sequence goes on from NC_081780.1 coordinate 26,229,634, forward strand.
CCAAGTAAAATTCAGTCCCATGGATTTAAGTTTCAGTGGAAGAGGCAAAAACATAAGAAATCTCATTATTATTGGGAGAAAGAGACACAGGAGAGTAAACATTCTCTCCATCTAATTTGAACATTGCAAGTTAACTCACTCTGTAATATTTTTTCTCACTTTTTTATATGTTTGTATGTATTTAATGGAGTTAATTACATTTGATTACAGGTTCTGCAGGACTGCTGAATGCTAGGCAACTTGTTGAGAAACCTCCAGGCATGTCTGCGCCATTATCACAAGGTTAGCCCTTATCCTGAGTCTACTAACATGTACACCTTTTTTGATTGCTTTTAGGTTATGAAATAATGCACAATGTATTCAGACCTCCTCCACTTGTTTCAATTTAGTTGTCACAGCAAAAATTGAGATAAATGCAAGGCACGTGAGCTAAATTTCAAGTGATGTGGAGTACAGCAGTAGAAGCTTTAAATGATGACCAGGACACTCTTTTCAATCTAAAAAATTTACTCATTAAAACGTTGCAGTGTAACAAAGAACATAAGCATGGCTGCCACTTTTCAATGTATACGACGGCAGCTACAGAGTCTCAGCTTGCTCTTCCACTTTAAAATAAAATTCACAATGAATTTTAAGAAAATAATGTTTTTACCCCTTCAACTGTTTATTTCTCAATTACTGTATATAATGTAAATATGTTTTAACTTAAACCATATTTGAACTTTCCTTTTCAGCTGATTTTAAAGTACACACAAATCCAACTTGTATTTAAATGTTTTAATTAAACATTTTTCCACATTCCTCTGATGAACAAATGTTTATCACTAATTAGCCCATATTTAATAAATCTCTAAAGGATCCGGCCATTAAAAAGTTTGGGATTGGTAAGATTTTTAATGTTTTTAGAAGTCTCTCCTACTCACCCAGGCTGCATTTATTTGATTAAAAATACAATAAAAACATTATTATTGTGAAATATTATTACAATTTTAATTAACTTTTTAATTTTAATGTATTTTATAATGTAATTACTGTGATCAAAGCTGAATTTTCAGCATCATTACTCGAGTCTTCAGTGTCACATGATCTTTCAGAAATCATTCTAATATGATGATTTGATGCTCAAGAAACATTTGATTATTATCAGCATTTGATCATTTTTTCCCCCCCAGGATTCCTTGATGAATATAAAGTTTAAAGGAACTGCATTTATTTTTAAATATAATATTTTTCAACATAATAAATGTCTTTACTGTCACTTATGATGAATTTAATTCATCCTTGATGAATAAAAAAATGTTGATTTCTAAATTTTTCCTTCAAAAAAATAAATAAAAATTCTTACTGAACCCAATTTTTTACCAGCATCATCACAGGATTAAGATCAAAAACAACGGCAACAGGTCTCCTTAAAACACTGCCTGTGAAGGTACAAACAGTGTAGGAACACACAAGTCCATATCTTTGATCAAGATGGCATCTCCCACCAGCAGCAGTTCCAGAAACTAGTTAACAGCTTCTGCAGATATCTCCATCTCATGTCCTCTCTGCTCACTCTTTGGTGGTGAGGACGCAAGTCTTTTTCCCATCTAAAAGTGCGAGTTTGAGTGGCTGGAGCTGTGATGCATCACATCAGCATGGCCTCCACCTACTGTAAGCAGGGGAGGCTGACACTGGATTTGACATACAACGGCCCTTTATATCTATCCATGTCACTTCTAAGGGAGGGGACCATAGTGTGGTGGGCTGATCTATTTCCGAATTTGGTAACACTTTACATGCTGAAACTGACATGACACCTTAAAAAGCATGACATGACACATGTCATGAATATGAAGGTTTTATGCATGTTTGACAACTGTCAATAGCCGGAATTGCACTATAGAGCCACTCACAGAGCCAATAGCCTCCGATCTCCAGCTGCGTAGCCAAAATAAAGATGCGTTTGGATTGTGTAGGCCAATAGCGCGGCTGCGCTTCAGTAATCCCGCCCTTAATACTCCTACATGTATCTAATGTCACACAGTACCGCCTGTTTTACCATGAAGACGGAGGAAGTCAGTTCAATCTGACTAGAGACGGGGATAGATCGGCATCATTACGACGAGAAAATATCAGATCAGTAATTAAGCAATAGTAAACTTTTCGGGGTGATTACAAATAAAGCATTCATCTACCTAATGTGCTATTACACTATACACAGAGTATTTTAAAATACAGGTATGCACGTGTGTCTGTAAACATGTAACGTTGGCTTTGTAATTCTAGTTCTATGGCAAACATACTTGCACATTATAAGAGGTGAGAGATCTTTATCCATAAAATTGTAAGTAGTTCAGCATCACATGAAACCGAAAGTAACTGTCAAATAATGTCAATCAATAAATACTTTAGTCTATAAAGAACTGCCTGATTGCTAAATAGGACTGAAAATAATTGCATCTTAAATCAAAATGTTTTAGAAATCATTAGAAAATTGGCTCGTTAAGAAACCACTTTGAATCTACGCAAGTCTTTAAAAAGCTATGTAACAGTGGTTAACTCAATAATGATTATATTTATCAATTTGTTGTATCTTAGCATTTCTGTATGTGTCATTATGTGATCCTTATTAAGCAATAATTTTCAATATAGTAAACTGACAAACAGCCTTATTCATTATAGCGGGATACTTTATTTACATGTTTATATCCGTGCACAAATGGGTGTATTTTAAGACCCCAAACTCCCGTCTGATTTCAAAATCCACGGCTTTATTTCTGTAATAGACACAAAACAATAAAGGCGCACATTTGGGATGTTTTGTATAACTGGTCTGTAAATACACATACAGTATACACATAAGGTTTGCTACATTCACATGACAGTTACATTAATCTCCAAAACACCAGAAAGCATGGCTACAACTAAAACAGTTTTACTATAATAAAACCATGGTTACTTCTCTTAAGAGCTGGCTAAAATATTTAACAGAGATGATAATATAACACAAAAAAACCCCTAAAACACTCATGTAAGGCACTTATGCAGTCGTTATTTGTACTGTATTTCAAGTGTTTTTTGTATGTAAACGTTATGTAGCAAATAAGTTAACTCACCGACTGTAGTTAGCATCGTGAGTCGAGCGATTGCTCCTCCAATACAAGGACGATTGTCCAATAACAGACATCTGCTATATCATTTCTCAGCACTGTTGCGATTTGAAGACTTTGTTCTGTGCCCGTAACTTTGTAAACTTCTCTCTAACTGATGTCAGTGTGTGCCGGATCCTAAACATGGTGAGTTCTGCGTTATAACCGAGCGCCAACCTGCCGCTCTCTCTCGTGAGGCCAATAAGGAAGTGACTAAAACTGCAATTCATCGACTGGCCGCTTGAGGCTGGCTGCAAAAGGGAGTCAGTTCCATAGACTCCCCATGTTAAAATGCCCAACTTTACAGCAGGAAAAAACATGTTTACAGCCTGGTTCAAAAAATGATTTTGGTCTAAATAGCTAATTTTGCCCTTCATGACAACTGTGAGGGGGGTGAATTTTTTATAACTCATCCATTTAAATTATATTAAGACTTACAAAGTTCTGCATAATTAAGGGCGTAGCCACTTGAGTGACAGGTGGATTGCCGCTGCTGACACTGCGGTCGTGCTAGGTGGGTGTGGCTTCAGTAACTAGCTCCCGCCTTTTTTGCCCATTTTTGATTGTTTGGGAGAGTCGCGCGGTGACGCGCTGCCAAGATGGCGACGGCCCGCTCTACACACTTTAAGCTTCAAAAACACACTTCAGGAGACTACCGGTGACGTCACGGACACTACGTCCATGTTTTTATACAGTCTATGGTTATAACGCGTCTTTGTTTCTACAGATGCTGATCATTTTCTTCAGTCTGAAGTAAGATGGAAGGCATCTTCTGTTGATCAGTAAAGTACTGGTGATCACAAAAGTTTTGAAGCCCGACGGTGCAAACATGGCTATTGAGTGTCATGCGCTCAATTATGACTTTTTTTTTTTTAATGCAATATGACATAGATGTCTTTATGACACCTAGACAAATACCAATACATCATAACCTGTCAGTGTCTTTTCATTCAACTTGACATTACCATGACAACATAAATTGTAATAAACATGATATAGCAGATTAATTATCATTGGCTTCATGACAGCCAGTGTCAAAACCAGCCACCTCACAGTTTCATGTAATGCTTACCCATAAAGCTAAGTGGTTTCTTAATATGATTAATCTGTCATGTTCACTTCATGTAAAGTGTTGCCTAGAATTTATTATTTGGTGGAATGTCTCTTTGTTAGTTACCTGGTTTGCTCCGCTGCAGTGCTCTCTCTGTTCTCAACATCGTTTTCCAGAAACTGGATGAGCTGGTCGACTTTCCACTCACCACTGGAGTCTTGTCAGCTCCATGTCTTTTGGTATAAGCTGTAGTAGCACTGGACATAGCATGCATCCATATGTCTCACCGTGAACTACAAGTCCAGGCTGCAAATTTGGATTTCACCTTACGAAGAATATTCATGATTTAAAGGGTCTATTAGTTGTTTGACACCATAAAGGAGCATCTTCTGCTTCACAGTATTTGTGAAACTTACCTACAACAGATAAATGCTTCTGGTGACAATTCTTTTTTGTTTTGTTTTTAGCATGTGAAAATGCAGATGGAAAGGGCAAAGAACCCAGCAGAAAACTAATGGAGGACAAAGAGCCCAGCAGAAAAAAGACAACGAATAAACAGTCTGGTAAATGCTCCTACACATACACATGTCACTAAACACCAAGTTACTTAAGGTGCTTTCACAACTGCCTCATTTAGTTCGGTTGAATCGTACTAGAGTTCGTTTCCCCCTTTGGTGCGGTTCGTTTGGGCAGGTGGCACCAAAGGCGGTCCAAGCAAGCGTACCGAGACCTGCTTGAAGAGGTGGTCTCGGTACGCTTTAAAACGAACTCTGGAGCGGTTCTTTTGTGGTGAGAACGTGATCCGATCTCGAATAGACCCAACTGCAAAAAGTAATTTTTCATTTCACATATAAGAAGAATATCAATTGAAAGTGATCTTCCCTATGCCCTATATTGCCTTCAAAGATCAAAGCCTTTAATTGTGCAGGGAGTTGCACAATTGTCTCATTGTGTGGCCGCTAAAAATAAATTTGGAGAATAGAGCAATCGAAAACATCCTTTTATTTACATCTGGAGTGAAAGTTTAAGCGGTGTCCTCTTCCTGACGTGCCCTTCAAGGGCGCAAAAACATAGTTTGAAATTCATCTATACTCTTTCTCGCCAGGCTTGGGTGTGCTAGGTTTTTAATTGCCTGATGTTATCCTACTCAATTCTAGTCAGAATTTGAGTCTGATACCGTTCCATTGGGCTGATTATGGGGCGTGTCTCAACTGAACCAGGAAAAAAAATGCCTCTGATTGGTTGGAGGTCTATCCAATTTAGTGCAGAGCCATGGAATTAAGATTTAAAAGGTTGAACATGGGCGCTCTTTGGTGACGTGGTTGATTACGTTACTTTTGATCAGCTGTCCATCATCGTATAAAGCCCGCCCTGACAAATTGATTGTTCTGAACTGTGTCTCTTCGGGCATAGTTGCGCCTCAACGGAGCTAACACCAGACCAAACTTCCTGTCCTCAAATGTTGTGGGCGGGGCTAAGTTTGGCTGGCATCCAGGCTAGGTTTTTAATATTAGGGGCATTTTTTTTTATTAAGGGCTGATTTAAATATTTTTAAGAAATATGACTGGATTTTATACTAACCTTAATACAGTGTTCCACTATAACATCTGTGTGAATTTACTTTTGTGCATGACTGCATTTTCCATTAATGCAACATCCACAATAGTGCTTAATTTGTAAAACAAAAGGTTCTGGAACGCAAAAGGCCTATTAGAGCGGAGGGGTGATGTGATGAGTCAAGTGCAGGTCCCGGAATGCGCAAAAAAACGGTGCTGAAAACCGCATGCTATGTGCTCAAATACACCAAGTACTACACTAACCTTTGGCCGTGTTTACATTTATGTGTCTGCCTTTTAAAACGCATTACTTTTGCCACGTTTGCGCCTTTCATTTAGATTACTCCGTTAGATTACTCCATTAGATTAAATGGTTTGTCTTCAATGTGTGTTAAGAACTGCAGATAAACAAGGGCAACATAAACATTTTTTTTTTTTTTTGAGTGGATAGGAAGGCGTCTTGTATTGGTCCTGCACCACAGTATGACTAGAAGTGGATGTCATCTATCAGTTAATGTACTTACCTTTTGACCTTCACTCTGCTCTGTGACTTGGTCATGGAAAATTCTTAATGAACTTGAAAAGGCGCTAAAACGCAGATGAAAAGATGGGGCAGAGCCGAAGCCTGCCACTTTGCTGGATGGGGGGCTTGAAAGACTGGGCAGAGTCAAACCTCAACATCAACACTGCTGGAAATTCCAATTTGAATTTGATTCGATCCTCGATTATCTCCCCATTAATTGACTAATAGCAATTTATACATGCTAATTTACATATCTGAATAAAATAAAAATAATAACAATGATGATGATGATAATAATAATAAAATGGCAGTTTTTGATTGGATGCTTTAGTCACCAACAAAATTCCCACAGATCTATTTGTGTTATGCCATAGTTTGGACGCGTTTATTATTATTCTGTTTTGTGGAAAAATGAATAAAAATAAATCCTATTTTGCGAGGACGTATTTTATTTTTGTTGTCCCAGCCCTAGTTGTTTAAATCAATAATTAATCAATATTGAATTTACTTTTTTTGAATTTACAATTTTCACCAGCTGTGACTGTAAAGCTGCTTTGACAATTTGCATTGTAAAAGGCGCTATATAAATAAATGTGACTTGACTTGACTAAGACAAGGTAAAAATGTTTTTACATTCACCAAAAACTGTAATAACATGCCCATTTGGGCTGGTTTGGCAACACATGGGCTCGAACATTAACATTGAGGAATGTTAAGTGACGAGTCAAGATTCTGCTTATGACAGTTGGATAGTAGTCAAAGTGTGGAGATGATGTGAAGAACACTATGCTGATGCTGCACCTGTAGAGAAACATCTTTTGGTGGAGTCAGTGTGAAGGTTTATCTAGTTTAAAAGTTGAGTTTGTTTTCATTGATTTCTTTGTCTTTTTCTAGTTCCTCTGGAAAGTGCTAGGAGAGCAAAAAAGCATCAATGGTCTCCCATGGAGGTTGCCGCGGTCATGAGACATTTTGACGAACACATCAAAAAAGGAAAACTGGCCACTATGATTGAATGCCAGCAATGCAAGGAGGCAGAAGATCCTGCTCTGGCTGGTCGCTCTATTCTAAACATAAGAGACTTCGTAAGAAATCCTGGTGTGACTTTGAAAAGAAAAAATAATCCTAGCTATAATATGGAAATGTGATGAATTGTCCACCAGTGATGTCATCTCCACACAGTCTTGGTTTAGTTTGCCTGTTAAGTTATGTCTCCGGTGTTCCTTTTTTGTCCTTTTCCAGCCACTAATCAGTTTAGGGCTGCAACTAACGATTATTTTGATAATCTGTCGATTATTTTTACGATTAATCGGTTTATGTACTTATGTTTTAGTTTTTTCCATTTCCCCCCCCCAAGTAAATTATTAATAAATGGTCTTTATCCTTCAGCATAGATTTTTAAGAGATTTTAACCATTTTGCACTGTCATATCCTCATCAAAAATATACCTGGAGTTGTTTTATTGTGTTAGTAATCCTTTGTCGAACTCTTCTGCAATCAAAACACTGACCCATACTCTAGCAAATTTCACAAGGAGATTTAAAATAATGTTTTCACCATGGCAGTCCTTAGAGCTCCTAAAGTAGTTTAACATCCCGAACAAAGCTTATTAAGGAATCTTTCAGAACATATTTTCACGAAGAATAAGGATAAAACAGAATAAAATTGCAGTGCATTGTATTTTATTATTTACTGGGAAACAGCTTTATAGCTTTTGCTGTGAAATTGTAAACAATCCTTCGAAAAAAGTGCCAATGGCATGAAACCTGAATGGAACTCACAATTTAAAGTAAAATCCATCAGAAGGTTGTCCAGAAAAAAAAATTGGACACACACAAAAAACCTGCTGTGTGAAAAAGGGCAGTGAATACTTAGAAAAAAAAGTGCATTTCAAATATCTTTAAACATTTCCGGCTCTCATTCAGTCATAATTAGGCTGCACGACTGAATTTTGAACTGGTAAACGACAAACTGATCACAGAACATGTTTGTAAAGCTTTAAATGTTAACTGTTAAAAAGCAATGTTATCAGCTTTTACGACTAAACATTTGCAAACAACATTGTACTGGAGAATCTGCACAAATGAAAGTCTTAGGGGCCGTTCACAAATCGCGCCTAAAAACGCGTGGAAAACGCTAGGCGCACCGTTTTCTCCTCCTTTCCAAAGCGCTCGGGCAGAAGCGCTCCTGAGGCGTCTGCCTTTGCCAAGCAACCATGACGTGCTCTCTCCTTGAAGACGCGGAAATTTCATCAAAGGATAAATGGATTTGCAGCTCAAAAAATCGCTTGCAGTAGCTCTGCTACTAAATTTATTTCAAAATGGAAATCCATATACAACTATGATCAGCTGTTCCTTTCATCTTGACTGAGCTTTTAACGTTGTTTTGGGAAAGGATAAAGCTGATTGGTTAGTTCTTGTCACATGACCCGCGGTGCGCTTGCGGCATTCTGAAAAGTTTAAATGTTTTAACTCGATGCAGTGCGGTGTTGGAAATAACGAATTTGAGCGCGCAAAAGACGCGATGTGTGAACGTCCCCTTAAACAGTTCAGTAGTGCAGAGTTTACAGGTTACTCTTCTTTTTTAAAGGCTCAAAGTAAAGTACTCCCACATCACGCTGAATGCTGCAGAGACGCTGTTCGGGAAGCACGTGACATAAAACGAGGCCAGCTATTGGCTATTCGCTACTTCTCCTGTTGTACTCGCTGAGTAAACCTCCGGTGGCTCATTACTGCCACACTTTGGTCACCGCAGATTTGAAATATGCACGAAATGAGCCGCTTACGGCAAATAAAAGTTTAGCAACGAATCGATGACTAAATTAGTTGACAACTATTTTAATAATCGATTTTAATCGATTAAATCAATTCGTTGTTTCAGCTCTAAATCAGTTACCATGGGACATTCATTTACTAAAAAAACAGTTATTAGTCGGGAAGTTCATCATTATACCGTGGACTCTTTAGTTCTCATTTTCTGTCCGGTTTTTGTTATACCTGCAGTTTTGTTGCTGTCTGCCTGTAGATTTACCGGAGTTGTTTTATTTAAATATCCACATTGATTTTGAAGCGTTTTCATCTTCATTAAAACATTTCACAAAGGGAACTGAAGACTGTCTTTCCGCTCTCCTGATTGTACTCATCTACATCCTTTATAAATGAATTCTTTTATACACTTGTGATTACAGCCATGTGAGGTGTGTTGGCCCAAGGGTCCAGTATCTTTACAGCACTATAATTCAGATTGCTCCTCTGTCTCATTGCTTTCAATCACTTTGCCAAGCCATGTGATGACATTTTCTTTTCAGTATTTACAGTTCCCACTGAGTCTTAAAAAGTCTAAAATTCAGAAAGTGAAGTTTAAGTTTTTTAAAAAGTTTTTTTTTTTTTTTTTTTTTAAGTCCTAGGTCTTAAATGAAATTTATCCAGGTCTTAAATTTCTTACCTCTGTTCATTCCTGAAAAGTGCTGTTCACAGAAAATAAAGTGGTAATTTAAAACGCGGAGGCAGAAACTGTATGATAGGTGGCCTCTAAAATGGAAAGTTCTGCACTTCGTACGTCACTGGATCACACTTCAATCCAGTTTTAATTAGTAGGCAATCATATTTCACGTAAATCGTGCCATAAACTATATTTCGGGTGTTGTAATCTGACTGTACATTGTGGTTTTGCTGAAAAACAAACCTTAAATTTAGTTTAGTATAAGCAAAAATCCTTTCTGGGAAAATTTAACCAACTAGCCTGTGGCTTACCTGAGCATTTTGCAAACATAGAGGACGAAGAAGCGGAAAATCAACACTGTTTTATTGAAAATCAACTTAAACAGTAGGGCCATTGAGTCATCATGAGCCACCAGCAAGTCATCTTTAGTGTTACAGAGTTTTCACTTAGGAGGCTTTTGTTTACCTCAATGCTCTTTACCCTGTTTACTGCATTGAGTTTAATCTGCTCTCTACTGCAATGCACTCTTCTCATTCAGCACTCCACAAAACGGCTGCGACTGGCGGTCCGAAAGCAAGAAAGTACTATAATAGACTATATATACTCCAAAAGGGCAATTTTCTTTTTACGAACAATTCAAACTTTTTTGATAGTACATTATTTGTTTGTTGTACATTATTTGTTTGTTGTACATTTATAAACATGCATAAACATTATGGGGTAGTTTCCTGGACAGGGATCATCTTAGCCAAGTTTAATTAGGAAATATAACTAGTTTTTAACAAACATGCCATACTAAAAAAATTACTTGCATTCTGAGGCAAAACAAAGGGCACTGATGTATTTATAGGTATGTCAATGCAAGTTGTTTTCATTTCGGACAACTCTTACTTTTTTTTTCTATAACTAGATTAATTTTAAGTTCTATTCACAAATAGTATGGATTCTGTTGCTCTAATACTTGTCTGTTTAAGGTTCCATGTTTATCCATGTTTGACCCTTTAATACACAGAGTTTACATGTTTGTGTATGTGTATGGCCATGGTCCTGACAACTAAAGTTGGCCCTGTTAATTACTATTTGTGTCATGGGCGGAGCTAATTACCTTATTATGGTTTGTCCTCTTAATACAGCATGGTGTCAGGTTCTTGTATTTTGAGTTCTGATGTGTTTATTCAGATTTTGAAGTGAGATTTGTGTTGTATAGCTCAAATAGGATTTTTTAAGATTTATTACATCTTTCTAGCACAAGTGGAAAGGGGTGACTGTTTAGTGTTGCAAAAAGCTGGTTTGAAAAAATAGTCTTCCTAATTAACAAAAACCAGTATGTGTGTGTGTGTGTGTGTGTGTGTGTGTGTGTGTGTGTGTGTGTGTGTGTGTGTGTGAGTGTTGTTTGGCAGCTTGACTCCTTTTGTGGTGACAATGGAAAGATGACAGTACTGACTCGGAGTAACCAGGTAATTCTTGCCAGCATTGAAACACATCAGTAAGTACATCTTAGGTATCAACTAACTATGCTGTTGTGAGTTATATTAATCAGGTTTAAGCCAAAGGTAGCTGTGCATTAAAGAACTGCCTGATGTGAAGCGGAAGGTTGTTGTCTCTGCAAAGTGTATTAAAATTGGCTAATGCACATCTAATTATGGATTATCTCGCTTATACCATGGTCATTTTCCAACAATGACAAGTTGAAATTTATCGATGTTTCTAGTGCAATATTAGACCAGAAGAGTAAAATTGACTGTTATTTTGATCAGTTGCAGCTCATTACATCCAGCAGATCTAGCATTAGACTTATTAGACTTAGATTGTCTACAAACCATAGCATTACAGAGTTCCATACCTACTCAAGTGCTTTTCAGAGTTGTGGTTGAACATTTATTGTTAACCATTTTTTTTTTCTTTCAAATTGTGTTGATAGAAACTTTGAGGAAGTTCCTATTAAGTATATTCTTTTGGACTTGGCCTCCAACAAAAAAAAAAACTACAATTCACACAGCAGGTTTAAAGGGTTAGTTCACAGAAAAAAATGAAAATTATGTCATTAATGACTCACCCTCATGTCGTTCCAAACCCGTAAGACCTCTGTTCATCTTCGGAACACAGTTTAAGATATTTTAGATTTAGACAGAGAGCTTTCTGTCTCTCCATTGAAAGTGTGTGTAGGTATACAGTCCATGTCCAGAAAGGTAAGAAAAACATCATCAAAGTAGTCCATGTGACATCAGAGGGTCAGTTAGAATTTGTTGAAGCACTGAAAATACATTTTGGTCCAGAAATAACAAAAACTATGACTTTATTCAGCATTGTCTTCTTTTCCGGGTCTGTTGTGCGCGAATGAATCATTCGATTTAACCGGTTCTTCTTGAACCAGTTCACCAAATCAAACTGAATCGTTTGAAACGGTTCGTGTCTCCAATACGCATTAATCCACAAATGACTTAAGCAGTTAACTTTTTTAATGTGGCTGACACTTCCTCTGAGTTCAAACAAACCAATATCCCGGAGTAATTCATTTACTCAAACAGTACACTGACTGAACTGCTGTGAAGAGAGAACTGAAGATGAACACGGAGCTGAGCCAGATAACGAACAAAAGATTGACTCATTCTTATTTATCATATTAAGAAAGAATGATCATTTCCATATTTTTATAAACGCTCCTGAACAAAAACCATTATTATATTTTTATGACATAAGCTATGCGGAGCTAAACTCTTGAGACGAGACTTATGACAGATAAAATGTTACTAAATAAAAACACGATTGTGATAGAGAATAAGAAGCTAACGTCTGATTTCTTTAAGCGGTCACATTTACCATGTTTACTATGGTAACGTTAATACCAAGCGTGCATAGTCTTTTGCCTCGCTTATAAATATTTCTGTCTTGTATGGTGATTATAATCCACACCGTATCACAGCTCAACTTATTTAAAAAAGTTCCTAATGCTGGTGTTAAATATTTATGAAATGAACCGGGGTGTTGACGCTCTCCAGACACGGTTCAGACTTGGCCTTTGTTCAAAACCACCCCTCTAGTCCCAGCTGGCCAGCTTTGGACCAAGGTTTTCGACGGGCCAAAAAACCCTGGCTGTTGGCACAGAGGAACCACCAACAAGACACGATCAAGCCCCAGAAGTGAAAGTGGAATCGCGACTGGCCCTGGCACGCACTAGCACACCTGCTTTTGGCCCGACAGTGGAAACGTGATTGACAATATTCATTTTTTGGTGAACTACTCCTTGCATAATTATGGCTGCATGTACCTTGCTTCAATTAAAAAAACAGCAATATTAATCTAGTTACCTTTTCAAGTGTTTAAGAGTTGGTTCATTACCAGGTTCAGCGTTTAGGTTTTAGGTATCATTACCTAACAATATATTTTTTTGTTGAAATAATTAACTTTGATGACGTTAATCAAATTACCACTGTTCATAATGCATTGCGAATTGTTAATACAATCTCCAATGTAACAAATGCATGAATTAAATTGTAAGTACTGTGATACTGTTTACTCTTTGTTCATGTTGCATTCATTTAGTGCAGTCGTTAACCATTGTGGGTTGTTCAAATTCACTACCCTTTCGTGATGTTCGTGGATGAAAACATCCACTAAATTAAACTGCTGTAAAAATGTATCAGATAAATATTTTTTTTCCAATTTATTTTTGCATAAATCTATTAATCAACCTGATCAAAACTACCAAATGTTTAAAAAAAATTGCCAAGTTCACAAATTATGTCATTGATTTGGGGGGAAAAATAAACAAAATGACCTATTTTCAATATAAAATGTAATTGTGGCTGGATATTTTTTTTTTAACTTTTTATCACAGTCTTAAGATTAGTAACAACATTGGCTTTGATGTATTGTTAGTTTTTGTGCAGCATTAGATTAAATTTTTTTCTCCCTCATTTGTTGTTCGTGGCTGTTTTTGCCCCATTGACTACCATTATAACTACATTTTTTGATTGCAAAGCCATGACAGCATAAAATCATGCATTCTTGATGGTTGGTTGTTTTCCTTGTTAGGAAGAGGTCAAATTTGTAATTTTTATGGTTGATCACTAGGTGGGACCATTAACCCTTTAGATAGGCCTGTAATAACAGCATATTACATTGTGTGTGTTATTATTTTTCACCATAAATGGGCATTACTGTCGCGTGTACCACCGCAGCACTAAACTGTAATTCAATCGCGTGTTAAAATCATTCGCGAAACTACATCCAGGTGGTGCAAAGGGACGGACTGCAAAATGAATATAAATGTAAAATTAGATAAAAGGAGGAAGTAAAACAACAATAACATTAAAGGCCATGGTGCAGGTTAAACACCACTGTCGATTAATGGGTACATAAAGCAGTCAAGATATGTATATAAAGTTAGAAATGTCTCCAAAATGGTGTTAAAGTCCAGTTTTTGTAGTTTTTGGTTAGTAACGGTTATTTTTTACGCAATTCGGCGATGACGTCACATGAGGCAGCCGTGGTGGAACGTAGCCTCCTCAGCCTTGCTCAGCTACTAGAACTAGTTCTAACACTGACTATGGCGTCTAACTGGGATGAGGAAGAGGTGGCAAGACCCACAGTTAACATTTATGATGGCCCACAGCCATATAATTTCGAACCGTTTAGACGTGAGAGGGCGAATGAGGAAATACCGAGAGCCGATGGCCGTCAAAGACAAATAAATGCATGGTTAGAGGAGAATGACTGGAGAGTTGCTACCATTTAGAAACCCAGCAATGACTGCTGGAGATAGTAGTCTATGAACAGCAGTGCATACAACAAACTTCTTTTTGCGTTCAGTGAATAGCATCGAGTGAAAGTCAACGTTCTCTTTATATCTAGTGAGAGTGATTATGTCGTTGGCTCAGATAAGTAAACTTAGTCAGACGATCTATAAATAGAAGGCATATTACATTTAATAATTACATTTAATAATCACCTAGTGTTTATTTATAAGCTTTTACCTCTTTCTCCGGTGAAAATGTTGTTTGCAAACGTATCTGACGCCGAGTAGGCTGGTCATGTCTTCAGTGTGATTATTGTTGATAGTGCTAACTAGTTTTCCTCGTGATTGATTGTCATTGACACCGTCAGGCTTACCGGGAGAGGGAGTGAGTAGTAAGCGTCTGTGTCGCTGTGTTTGTCAGGTGTCTGTGTGGGCGGTGTCGTCCCATGGAAACGGTGGTGGAGAGCTTGTGTTGTAGGGAGGTGTGCGCGTTTTGGTCGCTGGTCGAGGACCTCACCCCCCGGCCAGCAGATGTAACGTGCCTTACGCAGCATCCTGGATTTGAGGCATGCTGCCTGAATCCGTTTGTGCTACACATAGCATACTCACACTTCAGGCAGGATCATGGTCCCCTTCAAGCCAGCACGCACGAGTATGTTCATGGTTTATGTTTACTTTACCAATCTTTTTACACTGAGTCCTTTGAACAACAGCTAATTGGTGTCAGGAGATGTGTTGCATACACAATAAACATGCATAAGAGACAGGCTTAAAATGACGTTTACAACTTACTTACAGAGTTTTAAACTTAAAAATCTTTCCTACTTATTCCTAGGCAATACCGGTACACTGCGTACAGACAGGCTATACGCTGGGCTTATGGAGTTTTAGGCAGGAGTATAAGGAAGCCTATACCCTCTTGTGTGGTTTCAACCATCAGACAAAAATTCCAAAGTGGTGACCAGACCTATCAGGGCTTTCAATGGCCTCGTTTGGATGAAAATGAATAAAAATAATTGCTTATTCTGTTGTGATCACCCAATTACCCTTAAAATGTTATAAAGTACACAGAACACATGAATTTTGATAAGAAAAAACTGTTTATTTGGCATTTCTTGTAATGGTTACTGAACATTTAAACATTTACTGAACAAAGACACAGGTTGGAAGTAAACAAATCTATATAAAAAAAATGGTTAGGCACAAAACCTACAAGGAACACTGATGAAGGGCTAGAACTGAAACGTTTGCACATTGTTTCTTTTGCCTGCAATATTGTGGTCTTACCTGAGGGTCAACTGATCTTTCTCTTTCACACACACACACACACACACACACACACACACACACACACACACACAGACAGTGATGCATGCAAAAGCACATCAAGCAGACACACAGTGAGCCCCCCACCCCACACACGCACACACACAGTGATGCATGCAAAAGCACATCAAGCAGACACACAGAAACTGCTCGCACTGATGCACTGCAGGCCAAACAGAGTCAACATTCTTAATGTCTGGGTGGCCAAAGATCCAGTGAAATGAATGGCCCCACTTAACAGGAGGTTGCAGGTTGGCATGTTCCTGTGGAGCATTGGCTGGTTTTGCCAGAAACGGTTGTAGCCACATGATGCACAGTCCTAGATATGTAGAAAAAAAAGAAAAAAAAAAGTAATCAACAGTATATCAGGATTCAATATAGATTAAGTACTGTACATTACTGGTCAAAGGTTTCATGTTTTTAATGAAACACACATGACCAATACAGTATAACACTCAAATATGATGCCATCACAAACCAACAGACTAAACCCAGCCTGGTACATACATTGTAAATTAACTGGCAAGACAGTCAGAGCTATCAGATTGCAATTAGATATTCTGATTTATTATATATTCAGATGGCCTGCTGCGTAAACAAAACTGTACCTGCTTGATCTTAACAAAAGTTCCTTCCTGCTGCACGATGCTACTATCTGACCTCTCACAACAGGCCGGACAGATGGCAAAAAGGGCCATCAGCTCCTCTTGGCATACAATGAATTTGTCAATGGCACTACAACAAAAAAATAAATGGGGGGGGGGGGGGGGGTCATTCAAACTACAGTACACAAAAAAAAAGAGCATTCAAAATGGTATATATTGGTTTTAAATTATCTCTCTTGTGGTGGGGGTCACAAGTGTAAGGTGGCTCCTTATCAAACAAGTCCTCCTCATCCTCCTCATGCATCGGCTCTTCGGGCGCCCATGATAATTCACTGATGACAGAGGCATTATCATCTTCATCTGTCTGTTCTGGACTAGCGAGGGGAGTGGAGGTTTGTGGGCTAAATGACGTCTGTGTGCCCACACTGACCATCTTGGGCTTCAGGTTAACCTGCACAGCGGTGGAGAGGCAGTAAACATACCCAAACATGTGACAATTATGGCAAATCTAAGCGGCTATGTTTTGGTGTAGGCTATGTATTAATTTAATCAATGTGTATGGAAATGTCCTGCTTGCATAGATACTGGCAATGTTTTAGACAGAATATCTACCCCTTAAAAATACCCAAGATTTACCGTGAGACCATCGGGGGGGCTTCAGATAACACTGTGTCTCAGCGTCAGAAGTGGAGGAGGGCAAGGGCTGATCCCCAGTATCGACACTCTCCACAGTGTCTACACTGTCCACGGTCTCCTGCTGTGAGACGTCAGTCAACATCTTGCGAAAACAAATATAAAAAAGGGTCAGCGAAATGCAAGGGTGTAGTGGTGAAATAAGAGGTGGGTACACTATGAATACTTAGATCAGTGATTAGCAACCAAGGGTACACAAGCACATTGCAGGGGTACATGGAAACATTTAATCATTTATTTTCAACTTGGAAGTACTAAGAATTATTTACTTATCATCTTTGAAATGCCAAGACGATAAGTAAATATTCCCAGTCATTGCATAAGTTCATCAATAAAATGGGACGTGTGTACTACAACTAGTTTCCCAGTGGAAACAATAACCTATGGCACAGCTGTACCAAAATCAAAACAGTGTGAGTGAGAAAAAGGCTAAGAGGGTACACAAGAGAAAAAAACTTAGATTACAGTACAGTGGACCCTGATATGCGCTACTCAATGTTTTAAAAAATACATAAAAGACATTCAGAACATATTTGATGATGTTGAAGGTTACTGTTAAATGTTTACACCAATACTAGTGGTAATAGATGTCTAGAGTACATGTGGTGCATAAACTCTATGAGGTAGTGAATTTACTGAGAGGTAGCTAAACTCTGAAGTGAGAAGTGGATAAACTGTTTCTGACATTTCAGCGGTGGGTAAACTGCATTTACTTGCGTTTAGCCTCCACTACAGCCCTGGCAACACGGTCACGGTCAAATATATGTGAAAGAGAACCGTAGCAGACTAACACAAAACGCAAACACACTATTGTGAAAGCCGCTTGATGATCATCACCACTGATCCAAACACTAGCCATGAAGCTTTCATGACGATATGGACATTTACTACAGGGCAATTTGGTTTTAGCTCATATTCGTGAATCACGAAATATGCTCTTCTAACGTCTGAGTGATCTTGTTTGTAGTGGAGGCTGTGTCAAAGGGAACATACACACAGAGTTAGCTAACACCCAACTTGTAAACATTAACGTTAGCATGATGCTTACCGTGGCAATAGCTCGCTTGCGGCAGACGGTGGTTTCTCTTGACCTCGGGACAGGGCAAGCAGAGAGGTTTGGATTCACAGACGGCACGGCGGTAGGAATTAACTTTGCCATTTTCTCATTCTTTAAACCAAGTGCGACCATCTTGGCGTCCCCTGAGTGGTAATCCTCCTCCTTGAAATGCGCGCTCCATATTCTCGAGTAGGCGGTGACAGAGCTAGCTGAAAAATCTGCCCGCCTAATCTTGACAAATTGCACCCAGCTTCGGAAGATCCCTTTGTCCTTAGGGAAACAATGGACCCTATGTCCAGTTTTGCTGGAGTTCTTGCACCCGGCACAAACACAGCGATACACCATTTTATCTATTTATTATCTACTCTTTCTCTAAGCTATCTGTTATGCTATGCTATGCTATCTCTCACTATCTATCTATTTTATGTTATTCTATCTATCTGTCTGTCTGTCTGTCTATCTGTCTATTTACTTATATATCTGACACTGTCACTCTTTCACTAGCTGCTACTCTCACTACTCATAACTTTTCCTGTTGTCTGCATGGAGTCCTTTCCTTCCGTTACCCAGTTTTTCTCGTCTTCCGAGTTCCTCGTCATCCGAGTTCCTGTTCCCATTCCTGTTCCTCTCCTGTTTATTTTTTTGTTTGTTTGGATGGATTTTTGGTTTTGACCCCTGCTTGTTCACTTCTCTTTGGATTACCCTAATAAAACCTACTGCTATTGGATCTCTCTTTTCCTGTGCCTCACTGGGTCCCGAATGTCACAGTAGGACTCCATCTACTAAGATCCAGTGGTATGTTTTTTGATGTTTCCTCCCCAGCCACCGAGCGGGACAGAAAGAGTGGTTTTCAGAGAACCCGCCTGGTCGTTTTTCGTGGGACCAGGAGAGGTCGCAGAGGAGTGAGTGGTCGAGAGGAGGTCAGGCCTCGCTCTCCACCATGGCCCCGTTCGACCCTGGATTCGTGAGGGACGGATCGGAGCCGCCGTCTCACCATTGCGGACGGAGAGGGGAGAGGAGGCACACGTCTGCAGAGCCAGCGCCGCTGCCCAGGATGGCCGCCAGCCCAGCGCCACTGCCCATGATGGCCGCAAGTCCAGCGCCACTGCACAAGATGGCCGCCAGCCCAGCGCCACAGCACAAGATGACCGCAAGCCCAACGCCACTGCCCAGGATGGCCGCCGGCCCAGTGCCACGGCCCAAGAGGGCTGCCGGTCCAGAGTCATGGCACAAGATGGCTGCTTGTTCAGCGCCTCTGGTGGGTCAACTGTGGCTGTCATTCTGTGCAGAGTCAAGTCAGGTTCCCGTTAACCTTTCAGAGTTGAGTCAGGTTCCCGTTGACCCTCCAGAGTCGAGTCAGGTTCCCGTTGACCCTCCAGAGTCAAGTCAGGTTCCTTATCAACCACCGTTGACCTTCCAGAGTCAAGTCACCGGTGACCTTCCAAAGTCAAGTCAAGTCACCGGTGTTCTTCAAGGGCAAACGCAAGTCACCACTGATCTTCATGAACAAAGGCAAGTCACCATTGATCTTCATGAGCAGAGTCAGGTCACCAATGATCTTCATGAGCAGAGTCAGGTCACCAATGATCTTCATGAGCAGAGTCAAGTCATCATTGATCTTCCTGAATCCAGTCTAAACTCTGCGGAACTACCAGAGTCTCTCCACGTCTTCTTCCACCACTCTTCTTGGGGTCGGGTGGAGCATCTGGTAGTTGCTCCGTGGAGGAGGGGGTAATGTCACGCTGACTGGTCTCTGTTTCCCTGGGTTTCCACTAGTGAAGTGAAGTGAAGTGAAGTGACATTCAGCCAAGTATGGTGACCCATACTCAGAATTTGTGCTCTGCATTTAACCCATCCGAAATGCACACACACAGAGCAGTGAACACACACACACACTGTGAGCACACACCCGGAGCAGTGGGCAGCCATTTATGCTGCGGCGCCCGGGGAGCAGTTGGGGGTTCGATGCCTTGCTCAAGGGCACCTAAGTCGTGGTATTGAAGGTGGAGAGAGAACTGTACATGCACTCCCCCCACCCACAATTCCTGCCGGCCCGGGACTCGAACTCACAACCTTTCGATTGGGAGTCCGACTCTCTAACCATTAGGCCACGACTTCCCACAAGTGGGCTCACTTACCCTTAGGCACCTCACTGTAGGCACTACAATTCCCACTAGCCTTGTCCCTTCATCACAGTAATTGCACTCCTGTTAATTGCACCAGGAGCCTTTACTTATTAGTCATTAGCCTCCCTATATTTACCAGTCTTTTCCTGTTGTCTACATGGAGTCCTTTCCTTCCTTACCTTCCGTTACCCAGTTTTTCTCGTCTTCCGAGTTCCTCGTCGTCAGAGTTCCTGTTCCTGTTCCCGTTCCTGTTCCTCTCCTGTTTATTTATTTGTTTGTTTGTTCGGATGGATTTTTGGTTTTGACCCCTGCTTGTTCACTTCTCTTTGGATTACCCTAATAAAACCTACTGCTATTTGATCTCTCTTTTCCTGTGTCTCACTGGGTCCCGAACATCACACATGTGGCACGAGGGGGAAGGCGGCCATGGATCTACAGAGATTAACACATGTGTTTACAAGTACCTTAAAGAACTTAGTCCACATGTAAAACATGCAGTTCTTTATTCAGACACTTGTGGTGGACAGAACAGGAATGCTGCCTTTAGCACGATGTGCCTGCGTGCTGTCAGCTCACTGACCCTCTCCACTATTGACCATAAATACATGGAGTCTGGTCACAGCCAGATGGAGTGTGATAGTGTGCATGCTGCAGTGGAAACAGCAAGAAGAAAAGTTTCTATTTACTCCCCTGATGGCTACTACACACTTGTGAGAATGGCAAGAAGGAACGACCCATACAGTATACATGAACTTGAACACAAGGACTTTCTGGACTTCAAGTCCCTCTCCAACCACATACTCAAAAACAGAACAAAAGATGAGGAAGGACAATCAGTTCATTGGCAGAAGATTAAATGGTTCCGCTACACGAAAGATGAACCAAACACAATCTTCTTCAAGTATGATTTCACCGCCCCAAACTTCCGAAAACTGACGGTGGCACAACAGGCAACAAGCGGCACCAGAACCACACACCCCAGCTCATTGTATGAAAGTCCTCCAGGGATCAGTGCCTTAAAGAAAAAAGACCTACTCACCCTGTGCACCAATGGGAGTATTCCCCACTGTTATGTAGAGTTCTATAACACTCTGACAGTGGGCAGTGAGTGAACTTTTTAGTTAAACTAAAGTGAACTAAAAAGTGAAATGTGTAATAAACAAGAGAAATTAAATTAAATGTTAAACTGTTTGAAATTAAATGCATTAATGTGAACTCATGAATAAAATTTGAAATTAAACTGTTTGAAATTAAATGTTAAACTGTTTGACATGAATGTGAACTCATAAATGAGAACTGAAATTAAACGGTTAGAAATGAAATGTTAAACAGTTTGAAATGATGAAATTAAATGACTATGTATACAGTATTTTAAATAAAATGAAAAATTATGAAGTTAGAGTGTTTTTAACCAATGTTTTTACCAATCATTTCTGCATTGATCAGCAGATACGCCCTATTTTTCTTTAGAAGAATTGGAAATGTTTGGTGCCAAAAAGGCGTATTTGATGTTCTTGCCATATTTTCAAGATTTTGCAAGGTTTTATAATATGTTCATTGTGTTAATATGCCATAATATGTTCTCTTAAGAACTAACTCGTATAAGTATGTAAGTGGTTGCAATGTTGTGGTTGAAGGTTAATAAATACAGTTGATTGAAGTGTGGTCAAAATTTTGTTTTGGCTCTCCTGTAAAGTTTGTCAAATGCCACTTACGCCCCTCTGGTTCCAAGCCCTCGGTATACTGCAATTATATTTATCCATTAGAATTATATATTTTTAATTCTTGTTTTGTTGTGATAAATTTGTTAAATTTAAAGGATTTGTTTTCAGGTTAAAGCATGATTTAAACATACAGCACATTCACACACAATCACTTTCGCAATGATGCATTCAAACAAATGTAGGCTAATCTTACAGTGCTACTACATTATCAATATATGATTTTGAGAGTTTTCACGGAGTGAAGGCGGAGCGTGTTTCTGGTATCAGTGTGCGCGGAGTTGATGCTCTGAGCGCGGAGGGGAAGTTGTTGATGCTCCTCTCTCACAGACTCTGCTGCCGAGTGAGAGAGATGTTTCAGCACAAGAACAGCAAATCCGCCAAAAGCAACCTGCAGCAATGCTCGTTGCTCGACTCGCCAAGATTTACTTTTGTTGGTCGCATGGCAGTAAATAATACGATGATATGACCATGCAGTCAATTCAAGCAGGGCTGTAAAATAACCCATTAAAAAACGCACGCCAGGTCTACACCGGACACAAGTGGAGCGATCCGACAAAAGACAACAAAACTCAGTGATGGATACACTGGACACGATCCCCATCAGTGAACTGATGCTCGTTCTGTTTATGATGAAATATTCTGACACTGTGTTCAGATGATTTGACACTATATTGTGATGTCATCAAGTTTAGACACACTTTTAGAGCAGTGGGGCATGGATGACAACTCTCGCGTCCGGTGTAGACACAGACAGTGACTGCTCTATTTACAAATAAGTTATATAAGGAAAAAAAAACTAAACCAGCGGCATAACGAGATGGAAATATAGACTAGAAAATATATTTACACTTGCTCTGTCCTCCGTCCATGACACTGACTCACTGTGGAGCTGCAGTTTGAATCTGAACAGCTCTTAACGCCGAGTGGATTGTTAGATGCATGATGGGCTAGTATTAACAAATAATAATAATAATAAAATAAAATAAAGGTATTTTTATCATCTTGTCTCAGTTATAAATTTGACTGTTAAATGAATGATAAAGAACTATATTAAAACTTGTTTTGAAAAATTAATTTGTCATTTGAATATTGATTTTTAAAATCAATTTTTCTGGAAAAAAATCTGGGATTTTTTTTTTTTTTTAGGCCATATGCTATCGCCCAGCCCTAAAAGCAGCTCCCTTTAAAATCACTTAAGTTGTCAGTTAATGAAGCTCTTTTTTACATTGTGTGCATTTTTTTGATTATAATGAGAGAACTTGAGTTTAATCATGAGGACATTTTATTAATTCATACATTCTTTAGAGTTTCAAAGATTTAGCTAAATTGTGCAGGTTTAATTTATTCGTTTCTTGTTTTAGACTAATTAGGCCTAAATAATGGGAACGAAATTATACAGTGCTTCATGTTTTACTAAACATGCAACAATTTCTTAATCCGTGTACAGACAAATGTGTATTTCCCAATAAGTTATCTGTCAAAATAAAGGAATTTTAAAATGTAAATTAAAATATAGGCCTGACTGTTAGCTGGAGTACCAGACCAGTGACTTTTTCAATCTTTCCCACTTCCCAGACTGCTCGCTCTGTGCTTTTTATTATCACCATTATTTTATTACCTGAGATTGGAGTAAGGCACGCCTGCCTCGCGAACGATCCCAGAGATGATTTTGCCGCTTTTGTGGAGTGGGTGCTGGAGAAAAATGGATCCCCGTTCACTGTCTGCCCCATTGAAGAGGATATCTCGAGGGACTATGTTCCCTCCCAGCCTCCCTCTCCTGCCTCCTCCTAGACCAGTCATTTCCCCTGCTCCATCTCCACTGGTGCCTGTCAGCCCTTCGGCTCACCCTCAGTCAGCGCCATCTGAGCGCTCCAGTCTGCCTTGGGACTTCCAGTTTCCAGCGTGAGGATCTCCGCTTCTAGCCTGCGAGGCCTGGACTCCACCTCAGACCTCCGACCCATCAGCTCCGCCTTGGCTCTTAGCTTCCTCGTCTCCACCATGGCCCGGCATCCCACCAGCACCGTTCCGGAATGGGGCGAACTGTCACAGTCATGGACTGTGTTATCCCTATTTGGTCAAGTTCGGTTCCTCATTTTATTAATTAATCTCCATCTGTTTTAATTTCCATCATTACTTTCCTTGTGTTTAACAATCCTGTCTGTTCAGTTCTTTTTTGTCCACTATTGATGTTAATGCTATGTTCAATTATTTGGATTTGTGTTTGGATGTGCCCTTTTCCCTCCTGTGGATCATTAAAAGAACTCTTTATATATATCTTTGTTGTGCACTTGATTTGCACACCCAGCACTTATAATTACAATTATAATGATTCGATTCTGCACTCTTTAAGTGCATTCACAAGATTATTTAAATGCTTCCCCTAAATTCTATCAATGCTCAGTCAGGGGACAAATTACACAGCAGCCTTTATTGTTAGAGAACCATAGGTTAGAGAAAAAAAAACTTTTGTCCATTGTTAGATGCTAGTTTAATAATGCTATGGCATGAAATGGCATACATAAAAATGTATGTATGCCAAGATTTAAAAAAAGAGCTTTAAAAGTATTATGTATCAGCTAACATTTTGTCACAACAGGGGCGTAGCCATCATTTCAAAAGTGACGAATACAATCATTTTATGTATGTAGCCTGTGTATTATGATAATTATTCTATTTTTGATTTTTTATTTACAATGAATTATTTTTTATTACTTTTAATTTGCTGTAACAAATCAAATACACTGGTTTACAATAATTTGTAATCAATAATTTTTTCCTTATGGCAATTTTATGATTGTTTTATATAAGCTACTACATTTAATTAGCTATTATTAAAATTTTCTGCACAGAATAAGGTAGAACATATAATTTATAGTTTTTGTACTGTAATAAATGATGTCAATTAGCACTGCAGCTTCCGGCTTTGCTACCGTTCGGACGTTCTTGCTTACTGCTCTGCGCTTTGCTTCTCATTTCTGTACTTTTCTCTGATTTTTCTAAGATTTCTACATCAGCAGATCAGCACAGTGCTCAAAAAAACAGATTTTTTGGCACAAACGCTAAAACTAAAAACTCTTTGGGACTGGAATAATACTACAAAAAGAAAACTTTGCCAGCAGCTTACATTCCAGAGACGGGAAAACAACTGCCTACATTCAAACAGAAGAGAGAAAATGCCTCCTGTTGGAACTACTTGTTGCATGAACTGCTGCAAACTTCTACAAAGGATTGTGATTCTTGAAAAAAAGTTACTTGCTGGAATTCCAAAACAGACGGAACACTTAGCAGATCGTCGTCATGGACCTTCTCAGCATACAGCCGTTGAGTCCCATGAATCTTCTGAATCTCAACAGTTTATACCAAGTGTAAGCGAGTCCCAAAGGAACACGAAATATCAGATTGTCACAAGTTTCTCGTATTGCTGCCATAGCTTCCCCCAGATACGACTATGACAAGGCTTGTGAATACTGGCATTCAACCACCCCCTATACATCTTGAGAACAGATTTGAAGTATTAATGAATGTGTGTGAGGAATCCGCAAATGTATTTAAAGATGGATCTGATCAGCCAGCAGCTAACATCGCTACTAACAGGCGCTCAAGGACGAGCAGACAGCGGCTTTCAGCTCAGAGCGCAGCCGAGCCAAGGACTCTGATAGTGGGTGACTCTGTTATCAGAAACATCCGTAGCAGGACTACAACAACATGCTGCCTTCCTCAAGCAACGGTCTCTGATGTGAACAAGGAACTTCAGAACATTCTGATGAAGCACAAGACTGCATATCGAATCATCATCCATGTGGGGAAGAATGATATTCGGAAAGAGCAGTCAGAACTCCTTAAGAAGGACTTCAGTGAACTCTTTGTAACACTTCGAAGACTCAAAGTTCAGTCGTTCATCAGTGGACCACTCCCAGCAAGGGGATCAAATATGTTTTCACGGTTGCTTGGGCTGAACACATGGCTACAAAGATCTTGTAATATAAAAGGAGTGAATTTCATTGACAACTTCAATCTTTTCTGGGTCCATAGACACTTGTTTAAACTGGATGGCCTCCACCCAAACAAACTTGGTGCTAGAGTGTTTAAGGACAATATCTACTTTTCCCTCCGTCATCCTTCAGCAGAGTGTGTCAATGCATTCAGCACACACACACCGGGTCCGAGTCATCATGTGGTTGACATATCCCACAAGGACACTGATAACACCACGCAGCCAAAACAAGCACTGCTGATGGACACTATCCCAGCTGAGCCCTGCCCACAGAACTCCTCACAGACAGACTGTGATGTATCAAAACAGCTACAAGATTCAGCACCCAGGGATTACTTTCTGGAAAACAGCCAGGGAAGCCAGGACAACATATATTACAGCCACCGGAAACACCAGTGACACAGCCCATCTCACCAGACACATTATCCCTCTCTCCAGCATCTCCACTTCTGTGCTTTTCACAGAAAATGGAGGAATTGGTGTATGCTGGGACTAAACTCTCTCACTCATTTGCTGCAAGCCTGCAGATATCAACAAAAAAACGGCGGGCCCCACAACCACCAAAGCCTGTGGTCCCTTCTCCTGCGAGAGCTCTTCGACCACTGCCTCAACGCCAGGGCCCAAACCCTCTTTCTGCTGAAGGTGAACCAAAAACAACTGATAGCAGCTCTCAGTGATATGTGTTGGGTCCCCGCTATAATAACAGCAACATTCACAAATGCCTACAGAACAAGCGGGAGCCCAATGTGCCTGTAGCTTTCTCTATTTCAGTTTTATCACATGATAGAAAGTCTAAGGCCATCTCAAGCCGAAGGGCAAACTCATCTAATCTGCGGCCTATTATGCATCAAACTAAAATTGATGTAAAGACACAAAGCACAGTCATCAAGTTAGCATCTTTAAACATTCGCTCACTAAAAAATAAATCATTTCTAATCAATGACTTTATAACCACAAACTGGATTTTATGTTTCTAAACGAAACATGGCTTGAAGACAGCTGCAATGCAACAGTCCTTAATGAAGCAGCCCCTCCTAACTTCACTTACATGAGTGTCTGCAGGACTGTTAGGAGAGGTGGGGGTGTAGCTGCTCTATTTAAAGATGTCTATCAATGCAAGCAAGTGTCATTTGGTCAGTACTTGTCTTTTGAATATCTAGGGATTGTGCTGAAAGGTGCTCCACGCATTCTGTTTATTATTATTTACAGGCCTCCAAAATACTCTCCAGCCTTTGTTGAAGAGGTCACAGAAATGTTATCAATGATTTCCTCAGAGTTTGACTGTTTTGCTATTGCAGGGGATTTTAATATTCACATAGATAATTCAGAAAACAAAACTACAAAAGAAATGATAACGGTTCTAAACACCTTTGACTTGACTAAGCATGTGCATGGACCCACACACAAAGTTGGACACACTCTAGACTTAATCATCAGTGGGGGTCTAAACATCTCCTCCATTGTTATTAAGGACATAGCACTATCTGATCACTTCTGTATTTTCTTTGATATCTGCTACAACTGAATCTAGATCTGTCTCTGTCAGAAGGAGATGCATTAACGAGAACACAAGTGTACTATTTATGGAGGCTATATCTAGCAGTTCAGACTATGAAAAGACAATGAAGAAAAGCAGAGCGGAGGTGGCGGAAGACAAAACTTGAAATTCACTATAGCATCTATAAAGACAGCCTTCATGCTTTTAATGTGAAACTAGCCACAGCTAGACAGAATTTCTTCTCAAACCTTATAAACAGTAACTTAAATAACATTCGTACTCTTTTTGCCACTGTTGAGAGACTGACAAACCCCAAGTCAGATTCCCAGTGAAATGCTCTCAGACAGCAAATGCAATGAGTTTGCCATCAATATGGAAGATCATCAATATCAGGAAGGCGATTAGCACATCCTCAAGTAATGCAGAGGTCAGACAGATTAGGCCACAATATCAAAAAGATACTATGTCGATTTTTGAAGCAATTGATAGCAAAATTCTAGAAGACATAGTGCAGCACCTAAAATCGTCAACCTGCTATCTTGACACACTTCCCACATCTTTTTTCAAAAATGTGCTTAACTGCTTAGAAGCAGATCTTTTAGAAGTGGTGAACGCCTCACTTCTTTCTGGGACATTTCCAAACTCCTTAAAAACTGCAGTTGTTAAGCCCCTCCTGAAAAAGAGCAATCTTGATAACACCATTTTGAGCAATTTTAGACCAATATCTAATCTTCCTTTTATAGGTAAAATTATAGAAAAGGTCGTTTTTAATCAGCTGAACAAATACATAAACTCAAATGGATACCTGGACAATTTTCAATCTGGTATCTAATCTTCCTTTTATAGGTAAAATTATAGAAAAGGTTGTTTTTAATCAGCTGAACAAATACATAAACTCGAATGGATACCTGGACAATTTTCAATCTGGTTTTCGACTGCATCACAGCACAGAGACAGCACTCATTAAGATAATAAATGATATTCGCTTAAATTGTGACTCTGGCAAAATATAGGTGCTGGTATTGCTAGATCTCAGTGCTGCGTTTGACACTGTCGATCATAACACACTACTAGAGAGACTGGAAAACTGGGTCGGGCTTTCTGGGATGGTACACAAATGGTTCAGGTCATACTTAGACTTATGCTCTCCTATACTCACATAATAGCCTCTCCCTTCTAAGTGGACATCCACGACATGCGGAGTCCCACAAGGGTCAATACTCGCACCGCTCTTGTTTAGCCTATATATGCTCCCACTAAGTCAAATAATGAGAAAGAACCAAATTGCCTATCACAGCTATGCTGATGATACCCAGATTTACCTAGCCTTATCTCCAAATGACTACAGCCCCATTGACTCCCTCTGCCAATGCATTGATGAAATTAATAGTTGGATGTGCCAGAACTTTCTTCAGTTAAACAAGGAAAAAAAGTCATTGCATTTGGAAACAAAGATGAAGTGTTCAAGGTGAATGCATACCTTGACTCTAGGGGTCAGACAACTAAAAATCAAGTCAGGAATCTTGGTGTGATTCTGGAGACAGACTTTAGTTTCAGTAGTGATGTCAAAGCAGTAACTAAATCATACTATCATTTAAAAAACATTGCAAGAATTAGATCTTTTGTTTCCAGCCAAGACTTGGAGAAACTTGTTCATGCCTTCATCACCAGCAGGGTGGACTATTGTAATGGGCTCCTCACCGGCCTTCCCAAAAAGACCATTAGACAGCAGCAGCTCATCCAGAACGCTGCTGCCAGGATTCTGACTAGAACCAGAAAATCTGAGCATATCTCCTCAGGTCCTTACACTGGCTTCCAGTTACATTTAGGATTGATTTTAAAGTACTTTTACTCGTATATAAGTCACTAAATGACCTAGGACCGAAATATATTTCAGATATGCTCACTGAATATAAGCCTAACAGACCACTCAGATCATTAGGATCGAGTCAGTTAGAAATAACAAGGGTTCACACAAAACAAGGGGAGTCCGCCTTTAGTTACTATGCCACCCACAGTTGGAATCAGCTTCCAGAAGAGATCAGATGTGCTAAAACACTAGTCACATTTAAATCTAGACTTAAAACCCATCTGTTTAGCTGTGCATTTATTGAATGAGCACTGTGCAATGTCCGAACTGATTGCACTATATTTTCACTGTTTTTTAATTTTATTTTATGTAAAATCATTTTCTAACTGTTTTAAATTCATTTTAAATAAGTAAATTGTTTAATAATTTTAAAAGTTTTAAAATTGCTTGTTTTATTCTTATTATTTTTCTTCATTATTATTTTACTTTCTTTTATGTAAAGCACTTTGAATTACCATTGTGTACGAAATGTGCTATATAAATAAACTTGCCTTGCATCATTCATAAACTTTATTCACATTTATTTTTATTCATTTAGCTGACGCTTTTATCCAAAGCAACTTACATTTGCTATATATGTCACGCCTCTGGAGCAACTAGGGGTTAAGTGTCTTGCTCAGGGACACGTTGGTGTCTCACAGTGGATTCGAACCCGGGTCTCTCACACCAGAGGCATATGTCTTATCCACTGCACCAACACCACCCCTATATTTGTGGGGTTTTTTCTTAGCATTTCATCAGTTCTGTAATGATAAATACAAGGATTCAATAGCAAATATAAGGTGTCTTTATTGAGAGAAAATCAGATGCAGGAAGAATAAACTCTGGCGTGAGCCCTTGGCAGCACAGGACCACTGAAGACAACCCGACCCGTCTGGAGGTGAGGCGAGGAAGATGATGCAGGAAACGAAGATCCGGAAGACATGATGAACCAAGCGTGCTGGAAAGCATGGACAGTATACCGTGCACAGTTTCAATGGAGGGACTGAGAGCTCTCGGACTAAATCTAAAATATCTTAAACTGTGTTCCAAAGATAAACTGAGGTCTTATGAGTTTGGAACGACATGATGGTGAGTTATTAATTACATAATTTTGATTATTGGGTGAACTAACCATTTAATAGGCAACACATTATACTCACAGCTCAATGGCTGTAAAGCCCTGCATTTCCAAAGCCTGGCTTTTTTTATCCACTTCAGGCTGGACTTTGGGCCAAATTTCAATTCAATTAAATTCAAGTTTATTTGTATAGTGCTTTTTATGATACAAATCATTGCAAAGCAACTTTACAGAAATGTTCATAAATTTAATACAAGACGTAGTCAACCAGACAATGAACACTATTAACAGCAATTATTATATTATGCAATTACACTTGTAGCAAAATGTACTTGTTAGTTCTGTATGTTGTTTCAGGGTTAGCATCATCTGGGGTCCTCTGAGGGGTTTGCATCATCTCTTCTCAGGTTTTCTGGATCCAGACTGGAGCTTGTGGCAAAACGGAGAAACAAATAGGATTGTAGCGTGGTATAAGGATAGTTAGATACGCAGGAGCTAAACCATTTAGGGCCTTATAGGAAAGTAATAATACTTTGTAACTGATACAAAACTTAAAAGGTAGCCAGTGAAGAGACTTAGGGGTAATATGTAGAATAGGGAAAATATGATCATATTTTCTTGACCTGGTAAGGACTCTAGCTGCTGCATTGTGGACTACCTAAAGCTTGTTTATTGAAGATGCAGGACAACCACCTAGAAGTGCATTACAATAGTCCAGTCTAGAGGTCATGAATGCATGAACTAGCTTTTCTGCACCAGAAACAGATAACATGTTTCATAGCTTGGCAATGTTTCTAAGATGAAAGAATGCAGTTTTTGTAACATGGGAAATATGGTTTTCAAAAGACAAATTGCTGTCTAATATAACACCCAGATTTTTGACTGTAGATGAAGTAACAGTACATCTGTCTAGTTGCAAACTGTAGTCTACTAGATTATGTGTAGTGTTGGTCCAATAAGTAATGAATGTCTCTGTCCTATCTGCATTTAATAGGAGAAAATTATTGCTCATCCAATCTTTTACATTATTAACACACTTTGTTAGTTTAGATAGTTTAGAAGTTTCATCTGGTCTCGTTGAGATATATAGTTGAGTATCATCAGCATAACAGTGGAAACTAATCCCCTATTTTCTAATAATATTACCAAAGGGCAACATGTAAATTGAAAATAGCAGAGGACCTAGTTGTTAAAAAGGCCCGCTGTAAATGAGCTTTTATTTTGAAGTGTTCTGGCGATCAGCCAGTGTTTGATTGTGCTGTCAAAGCAGCAACCTAAAGACACTTTGCTCTGCCCATTTCCAGCAGGTGGCAGTGATAAGTGTTTGGTACAAATTGCCTTCACAGAGAAGGTGAAAGCAAATGGACTCAAGGCTTTCTCAAGTGTTGGTATTGTGTGCGTATGTTAGTTGAACCAAGTAAGTTTATTTATGCATTTCAGCTCTTGATAGCTGTGACCCTTCTGAATTTTAGTTAATATTCATTGTTTAAGGGTACTTTAAATGCAATTACTGATTATCACACATTCTTATGTAGGTTGTTCATTTAAGTGTGTTTTGCTACCTTCTCTTTGTTTATTCTAATTTGTTGTTTATATCTTTATTAGAGACCACACACAGATGGAAACACCAATGTAATATCTGCACTTACGTGCTCAACATTTTATGGAATTGTTGTGAAGAAAAAAGCATCAGGAACTTAAAACTGCATCTTTATGTCTCTGACCGGACATCTGTGGTGAACCAGTACCCAACTGGCAACCCCAACTGGTTTAGCTGTACCAGTTTTCTTTACAAGTGTAGCATCTGCTTTGGATCATGTAAGATTGTTTGGGCTTTATATCTTAGAAATTTCTTGTGACATTTGCCTATAAATTGCAGACATGGCCTCACATCCTACATTTATGGGTATTAAATTGTCAAGAAAATACAGTACATTAGTCTAGTTAGCACTGTTTATTTGCATTAGTTAAGCTCTAAATGGTAAAATTCAGGTGTATGAATGTATCTCTGGTTTAATATCTTCTAAATGATTTGTACTTGGTATCAAAATGATCTGGGCCCAGTTCCCCAAAACGTTCTTATCGCTTAGATCTTTACCTATTCCTTACCTCTCTCTTAACCTTATGGCACGATTCCCGACACGTTTGTACGCTAAGTATATTTTCTGTAAGTCACACTTTCATAAGGTTGGTCTGGACCATTCGTAAGCTCTCTCTTGGCGTTGTTTGAGCTCAAGACGCTTGTCGCCTCCACTGTGCAGCAGTCTTTAGAAATCAGCGCAGCACAAGTCAAACTGTGGTATGTTGACAATATTGTGGGGCTCAACAGTGATTTTTTGTTATGGACATTTTAAGACTCATAATAAATTATGTTCACAATGGATACAGGCCTACTTATGAAGTTGACTTTATGTGGTATCAGAACTAATATGGTGGTAATAAGCCTAGGCTATTTCATAATGTAATTAAAGTGAATTGGCAATCACTTTTGATAATTAAAGTCTGGCAAACAATTTGGCTCTAAATGTCTAAGATCTAAATATGGGTAAGCATGGTGGTGTCCAGTAAGCGACCAACTATGGCAGCAATCCAACGTGTCCTTAATTGAATAAAAGACGGAGCCGGACGTGCAGCCGTTTGGGCCATGTAAAATTTTTTTATTCGGCAAAACTTAAGCCCTTTTGACATTTTGCCTGATATGGCTATATTAAAAAAAATTCGCCTCCCAAGACAGCTCATTGTGGAGCTGCTGGACCTTCTCAGACCTGCGCTTGCCAGGCAAACGTGGCGGAATTTTGCTTTAAGCCCTGAAGTGCAGCTGTTTGCAGCGCTACCTTTTTTTTTTTTTCTACAGAGAGCTTAATTGAGGTCGTGGGAGAGGGCTACGGCCTAATCGAGACCTCTGTGTGGAGGTGTGTCCACACTGTCACCAACGCCCTTCTGCGCCATGCCGGGGATTACATCCTGGTGGATGGCACACTCATCCCTATCGCCAATCTGATCAGGCGTACATATCGCAAAAGAGATACGCAGCCATAAACATCAGGTTATAGTGGACCATAGGGGTGTGATCTCCGACCTGGTGGCAATGTCCAGCAAAACTTCTAATTCCTCTGACAAGAAGCTTGGTGCCCTTTTTTACGTTGCTTCCCCAACATATTCTGTATCTAACTCTCTCTCTCTCGGTTCATTGTAGATAGGTTGCTTTTTATTGACAACATTAACCAATGGCAATCAATACCGCATTAAACCGAAGTAACTGAAGCTGCTTGCCAATCAATTCTAATTGTAAAGTGTATTATATAATTTTTTAGAAGTCGTTAAACCGATGTCAAGAAGCGGCACAACAGGATAAGGAGGGTGGATGATTAGCGAGGGATACCCGGTTCATCTAACCATCACAACATTTCGTGTGAACATATAACTGACCATTTGATCATTTAATTTATAGTCTATATTTTACTGATAACTTAAACTGTTAAAATAAATGTTACTGGAATAATTTGAGGAATGTTTCATTTGCGTAGATGTGTTGTCTTTCTTAACTCTGTATTGCACCTTCTCGTGAAGTGGAAAATCGATTCCTGAGCAATTGATGCCAACTAATTCAACACCTTCACTTGGGACAGTGCTCTTGTAACGTCGGATGTAAGAGGCAGCGTGTTTAGAAGCTTCCTAAGGGACACTTCGGGGAACACACTTAGGAACAAACAACTTTGGTAAGATATATCTTTCGAGGTCTTCTTAGCGTGCTAAGAGTGAGCGTTATCTGGGAACCGGGCCCTGCTCTTTATTCCTCAAACCATGATGTACTCTGTGAAATGCATCATACTATTTGTACCATATTTGGTGTAAAACTACACCAGTTAATCACGCCAGTAATAAAGCATGCAAATGAGGTGTCACAGGGACAAAGAAACACTTTCCCGCTGAAACTATACACCTTGTTACTGGTCAATCTAATCAAAATTGGTGTTACAGGGAAACCAGATAAAACCTCTTCCACACCCAAAAATATTTTTCTCTTAACTTGCGACTTCCCTTTCGAGGGAGTCCGATCTTCTGGAAGTTTTCAGCAACTTTGTTGATTCACTGCGGAGCAGTCAACCCATATTCAGATGCGCTTCTAGGCTTTGACCCCTTTTAATTAAGGTGATGTGGTTCTTTGATGGTTTTTAACAAGTTGTGATTTAGTTTATGAGTAAATACTGCTATGACTCTCCACTGTCTTGCGCCTGTGCTCTCTCTCTCTCTATCCATGCCTTCCTTGCGTTGGCATCTATGTTTAATGTATGTTTGCGTTTAGTCTGATGTTCCATGTTCACCTATAGTGTAATTTATTAAACATCCATATGTATTCACATTAGGTTGTCTGTGTTCGCTGCTCAGAGGACGAGGTCACTTTAACGTTCTGGGGTGCGTTCTCCGAAAATACCTTAACGCTACGTCGTTCTTAAGTTGTACCTTAAGAAGTACCTTATCGTTAATACGTGGTTTCCGAAACCTTCTTAGTTAAGTATACCTTCTGTAAGTCATACGTTCGTAAGGTTGGTCTGGAGCGCTCTTAGCTATACCTTATAGCTGCTGACGGTTCATACCGCTAGTGGCCACCACTACGCAAAAAGCTTTTTTACATCGCAGTTTAATTACACATAGAAAATTTTATATGAACATTTAATATAAAATCTGATTTAGTATTAAAATTACATTTTTACTTTAAATTTTTACACATACAATACTTAAGTTGTTATAGCCTACACCCAGTGTATGGAAGTGTTTTCATTAATAAAGTTTCCATACACTAATGGTTGTTAGCTTTTTTAATTACTATCCTAAGGCACATCAGCTGGCGAACCATTTGACAGAAAAGGCTTAGGAGTCTATAAAGAAAGATGAGTTTACACAAACTTTATAGCTATGGCAGCGAGACAGCGAGTACTTGTTTTAAATCAAAGACGGCGGTGTCCGCGGAGCCAGTTAGTGTATGTCAACTACTTTATAAGAGAACATTTTAGTCCACTGACTACCATGTCAGAAGAGACCATTGTAAAAAAATTTCGCCTGCCACGGGAGCAAATTCTGCAGCTCTTGCATCTTGTTGGCCCAGATTTGTCAAGACAAACTCGACGGAGCTACCCCCTCAGCCCCGAAATTCAGCTGCTGGCGGCTCTTCGTTTTTATGCCGTGGGGAGTTTTCTGGAGGTTGTTGGGGATGGATATGGGCTGAGTAAGACCTCAGTGTGGCTGTGCGTTCACTCAGTCACAAACGTACTGCTTCGCCACGCCACTGATTACATACGTATGCCTTTCACAATGCACGAAGTGATGGAGACACATCAAGGCTTCCATGCCATTGCGGGTATCCCGCGAGTAATTGGCCTTGTGGACGGGACACTTATTCACATCTCAAACCCATCAGCACTCGACCAGGCCTTCATTTGTCGCAAGGGCTTCGCGGCTATCAATGTCCAAGTGGTAGTTGATCACAGGGGAGTGATTACAGACGTAGTGGCAAAGTGGCCTGGTAGCACACACGACAGCTTTGTGTGGGCCAATTCAGCGGTGGGTCAAGACGCAGAAAGAAGAGTTTTTGGGCAGAGCATTTTTTTAGGAGACAGCGGCTACCCCCTAAGAACATACCTTCTTAATCCAGTCACCAACCCCACCACGCAGTCTGAGCAGTTACAACGCTGCACATGCTCGTACCCGCAACTTGGTGGAGCGCTCGATTGGGTGCTGGAAGATGCGTTTCCGTTGCCTTCATAAATCTGCTGGAGGGTTGCGTCTGAAGCCACAAAGATGTTGTGCAGTAGTAGTAGCTACAGCCATGCTACACAACATTGCAGTTACTGGAGGTGCAGCTTTGCCAGAAGAGGTGGAAGAAGAGGAGGAAGAGGAAGCAGGTTTCCACAACCCACCTGAATTACGAGATGCCTTACACGCTGCTGGTGTGCAAACGAGGCACCAAATGATTCACTCTATTTTTGGTTAATATTTTTTCAAGCAATTTCTTTGTTTAAATCGACCACTCAGGTTCCTCATTTATTTGTGTTTCTCTAATAAATTGAAGTTGTGCACACAGTTCATTTGTCACCTATTCCCATGCCATTTCACTTAAATGCTGAAACCCCAATCACCTTATTTTTTTACTTTAGTACTTCAAAAGGTGGTGTCACAATACCTAGGCTACCCGATCTCCTTGCGCTGTGTACCTACTATATACTGTAGCATGTGTGCTATTTGTACTTACAATTGGCTTTGCATGCATATATATAAAAAATAAATAAAATACACAGCATTAACCTCGTAGTGAAAATTGATGATGTGGATACGGGTATATTATATACTTGGGGAAAAGTGTCACTCATAAGGTGCTTTTTGCATGCCTAAAAACACCCCAATTAAAAGTAATGTAAACTTCTTACACACACTTTCATGAGATGGAAAAGGATATTTCCTTTAAAGATGATCTGCAAACCCAACATTGATGACAACAGTTTTGCTTTTAATCGTGTTTTATTTGAAAATACTTTTGAAAGTAAATTTGAAAAGGCACACCACAGAAAACAGAAAAATGTGAATAAGCCTGTTACTGGGTCGGCGATGGTTCACCTGTAACGTAAAAGAATAGTTAGATTAAAAACAACACGACACTCATAAACATCATAAAACCTTACCTTGATCTGGGAGTATTATTGGAACGGAAATTGATGGCCTTTGAAACTGTGCCTCGGACAAAGCATACTGCTTTTCCATAATATGAACCTTTGCCTTTTCCACCTCCAGCGTGGCTCGGGCGATGTCGTTTGCCTCTTGTAGCCCTTGCTCGATTCCCCGCAGAAGTTGTAGCTTCTCTTTTTCTAGCTTCACCAGCTCATCACTGCAGTCGCATCGGATTAAAGGACGCCTTCTGGAGCCGGATTGCTGGTGCTGGGCTACCTCAGTCAATGGTAGTGAAGGTGCGGACAGGTGTGGTGACGCCGGTGCTGAAGAAGCGCTGTCACTGCTGGCAGGGGAAGAGGGTGTGTTGGGTCGAGGAGGTAAAGATGAAGTGCTCTGCGGCAATGTATCCACACCTGCTCTCAGATCAATCCCCCCTGAGATACCCTGTGAGGCCGCTTCTCCGAGGATTGCCAGGGCCCTTTCCTCATCGCGACTGAGTGCAGGCACAGAGCTGGGTCCCCCACCAGTTCTTTCCCGGTCTCTCCGGACTGCTGCGCATCTCGCTTTGGCAGCGCTGGCAAAATCGTGCCATTTTTTACGGATCACGTCCCACTGTCTCAATGGGCAGGAACCAGACGCTGCCAATTTCATGGCTATGCTTTCCCAGAGTTCTTTTTTTTTTTTGTTGGAGACCGTTGTGCGGAAACTAGCGAATAATACACCTTTGTGGTGTTCCACCTCATCCAGCAGTATAGACATTTCGGCAGCAGTGAAGCTGGCCGATCTCTTTTTGCGGACTTTTTTTCCCGACATAGTGAATGTCGGTATGTCTCTCATGTTTGCACTTTTATTGAGGAAATCATCCAATTACACAAATGAGCGATTTACGCCAATAATGTGATACGGCTGGTGGATAATCAGCATACGTTGTGGAGAACATTAACACACTTATAGCCATGAGGGTTTGGGATTGCACACTTGCTAAATTATAAACACATACTCATATTTATTTCTGCATGTATATTTCAATGAGCCCCGATAAATGCAGTTTGTACTATTTCTAAATAATACGCTTCTTTATAAAGAACATTGTTTTCTCAATACTTTACCTATACCGCTGTGAAGGAAAGAGCGCACAATCGATCATCGAGGCATCGATTTCAACCTATTCAGCACCTCCACCATGGACAGCACCTGCTAAGGTCGAACTTAAGAAGGTTTACCTTAAGCAACATCCTAAGGTATAGTTCGGAGAACACACGTAGGAAAGGTATACATGTAGTTAAGGTGTACCTTTTGAGTCTTCGTAGCGCGCTAAGAGACAACGTTATCGGAGAACGCACCCCTGGTTTCGTTACATGCTCTGGAAGCAATGTATTAGTAGTAAAATAATTTTACTTAAGAGTCCGCCCTGCGGACAAACAAATCATTTCACTGTACTATTAATGCTATAATGTAGTTCCTAAATATGAATGTAGTTAATAATAACCTGTTATGATTAATTATGTTCATCTCACTTTGAGCTAATTTGTTACACTAGGACAGATCCTTGTGGCATATTTTACTGGTGATAAATGAGATAAACTCCCCATTTAAATAAACAAAACGGTAATGATTGGACAGGTAGGATCTAAACCATCTTAGAGCCTGCCCTTGAATATCTGTATAGGTTTGTAATCGATCTATGAGTATGTCATGATCTATGGTGTCGAACGCAGCACTAAGATCAAGTAAGACTAGAAATGAGATGCAGCCTTGATCTGACGCAAGAAGCAGGTCATTTGTAATTTTAACAAGTGCAGTTTCTGTGCTATGGTGGGGCCTGAACCCTGACTGATATTCTTTATACGGATCATTTTTTGCAGGAAGGAGCTCAATTGAGC
Organism: Carassius carassius; assembly: GCF_963082965.1. NCBI lineage: Eukaryota > Metazoa > Chordata > Actinopteri > Cypriniformes > Cyprinidae > Carassius > Carassius carassius. The sequence continues at coordinate 26,268,570 of NC_081780.1, forward strand.
AGACACAACTTTTTCTAAAATTTTACACATAAATGGAAGATTTGAAATGGGCCTATAATTTGCCAGTTCACTAGGATCTAGTTTTGGTTTCTTAATAAGAGGCTTGATAACCGCCAGCTTGAATGGTTTTGGGACGTGACCTAAAGATAACGATTAGTTAATAATATTGAGAAGCAGTTCTTCGGCTACAGGTAACAGCTCTTTTAGTAATTTAGTGGGTACAGGATCTAATAAACATGTTGTTGGTTTAGATACAGTGATAAGTATATATAGCTCTTCCTGTCCTATATTTGTAAAGCACTGCAGTTTATCTTTGGGTGCGATGGATGAAACTGAAGTGTTAGACGCTGTAGAATCTACATTCGCTATTGTATTTCTAATGTTATCTATTTTATTAGTGAAGAAATTCATAAAGTCATTACTATTTAACGTTGGTGGAATATTTGAATCAGGTGGCATCTGGTTATTTTTTAATTTAGCCACTGTGCTAAATAAAAACCTTGGATTGTTTTGGTTATTTTCAATGAGTTTGTGGATAAAAGTTTTTAGAGCCTGTCTATAGCTGGACATACGGTTTTTCCACACAATTCTAAAAACTTGTTTTTTCTCCATTTGCGCTCAAGACTACAAGTTTCTTTCTTGAGAGAGTGAGTATTACTGTTATACCATGGCACAGTACATTTTTCTCTAACCTTTTTCAATTTGATGGAGGCTATAGATGCCCATGTTGCCAGTCATTTCGTTTAGTTCATGTGTAATTTTGGGTTCACAGAGCATTTGACATAAATCAGGCAGGTTATTTGTGAATCTGTCTTTGGAGGCTGGAACAATAGTTCTGACCATATGGTAATGCTGAGACATATAGTTAATATCAGTGATATGCAGCATGTATGATACAAGGAAATGGTCTGTAACATCATCACTTTGAGGTACGATATCTATAGCAGTAAGATCGATTCCATGTGATATAATTAAATCTAGTGTATGATTAAAATGATGAGTGGGCCCGGGGACATTTTGCTTGACTCTTTTAAAGAGTTTATTAGTAAACGCAAGTCTTAATGCTTCATTTGTTTTATCAATGTGAATGTTAAAATATAACAGGTTTGTGAAACGTGACTCAGTAAATAATGACAAAAATTCAATTTTAGGGTGAACTATCCCTAATGACAGTTGACTACATGTTTAATAGGTCTACTGTCCCTTTAAGACCTGCCTGCATCTAATATGCAGGCACGTATATGTTTTTCTCTAAACCTTTTACTTTACATGTAAACCTCATGTGTTTTGACAATATTAGTGCAAAAGATAACTTAGTTCATATCAATATCAATAATCAGGCACTGTTTGACAGGCTTTAACGCATGTGCACTCTGGGAGTATGCGGTGCTCAGAAAAAGCAGAGGTCAGACCGGTGTGCGAATGAAGCATTTAAAAGCACATGCAAAAAATGAGAGTAACTCCTGTGAGAGTAACTCTAGCGCCGAGTTAACACTGCTGTGAATGCATGTGGTGTTGTACAGTATATGATGGAGGTACCAGGACTGCAGCTGATAGAATGTGCGCTGCAGCATAAAACTATGCTATTTCTTCAAAAGCAGATCGTGGAGCCATTTTTATCCACAATCAAAAATCGCCATATCACACACCCCATGTACAGGTGCTGGTCATATAATTAGAATATCAACAAAAAGTTGATTTCACTAATTCCATTCAAAAAGTTAAACTTGTATATTATATTCATTCATTACACAAAGACTGATATATTTCAAATGTTTATTTCTTTTAATTTTGATGTTTTTAACTGACAACTAAGGAAAATCCCAAATTCAGTATCTCAAATAATTTGAATATTGTGAAAAGGTTCAAATTTTTAAGACTCCTGGTGCCACACTCTAATCAGTTAATTAACTCAAAACACCTGCAAAGGCCTTTAAATGATCTCTCAGTCTAGTTCTGTAGGCTACACAATCATGGGTAAGACTGCTGACTTGACAGTTGTCCAAAAGACAACAATTGACACCTTGCACAAGGAGGGCAAGACACAAAAGGTCATTGCAAAAGAGGTCGGCTGTTCACAGACCTCTGTGTCCAAGCACATTAATAGAGAGGCGAAGGGAAGGAAAAGATGTGGTAGAAAAAAATAGTACAAGCAATAGGGATAACCGCAACCTGGAGAGGATTGTGAAACAAAACCCATTCAAAAATGTGAGGGAGATTCACAAAGAGTGGACCGCAGCTGGAGTCGGTGCTTCAAGAACCCTTACGCACAGATGTATGCAAGACATGGGTTTCAGCTGTGGCATTCCTTGTGTCAAACCACTCTTGAAGAACAGACAGCTTCAGAAGCGTCACACATATGTATGACATATATATGACCAGCACTTGTAATAATTATATCACCTGGACAGTGTAAAATATTGTGATAAGAATTTCAGCTCATAATTACCATCCCTACCTTAGATGCATTTAAAACTTTTGTGGGGGACACACAAAATTAGAACATCCAGTAATGTGTGACCTGCTGTAATAAATAAAGCTACTTTATTTTCAAAACTCATGGCTTCTCTCCAGTGTGAATTCTCATGTGGTTAAGGAGGGCTCGTATTTGAATGAAGCTCTTTCCACACACTTTGCAGGACAAAGGTTGCTCTCTCGTGTGAATTCTCATGTGGCTAACGAGGGTTCCTTTTTGTGTAAAACTCCTTCCACATTGTTGGCATGTGAAAGGTTTCTCTCCAGTATGAATTCTCGTGTGTTTTTCATGGTTTCCTTTGTGAGTGAAACTCTTTCCACACTGTTGGCATGTGTAAGGTTTCTCTCCAGTGTGAATTCTCATGTGGTTAACAAGGTTTGGTTTTTGAATAAAGCTCTTTCCACACAGTTTGCAGGAGAAAGGTTTCTCTCCCGTGTGAATTCTCATGTGGAAAACGAGGGATCGTTTTTGTGTATAACTCTTTCCACATTGTTGGCAGGTGAAAGGTTTCTCTCCAGTATGATTTTTCATGTGGTATCTAAGGTTTTTTTTGTGAATTAAACTCTTTCCACACTGTTGGCAGGTGAAAGGCTTTTCTCCCGTGTGAACTTTCATGTGGACTTCAAGACTTTCTTTTCTGGCGAATCTTTTCCCACATTGTTGGCAGGTGAAATAACTTATATCTACTGTCTTTTGAGCTCTTTTTTGTGAAGTCTTTTCAGTAGGTGAGCAACTAAATGATTTTACTCCAGTAATGAAATTATATTTCTCATGCTGAATATTATCTTCCTTTTCACCGAATTCTTGACTCCCCTCTTTCCGTGTCATCAGGTCTAATGCAAAAAAAAGACATCCAGATTAACACCATTTTAACGGCACAAAGAACAAACATCAAAACCAACAACATGTAGATCTCATACACACTAAACTATTAAAGGTGTTAAATAGTGGTCGGACGATAATTGCCATTTTTTTATTATAAGCATCAGCTGATAAGTGTTTCTGTTTGGCCGATGCGTTTGTAGTGGGACTTTTATTTTTTATATTATAGCATTAGAAAGGCAAACATTATAATACTTTCTCGTTTGCCCTCAGCATTCAGCAAATATGCATTTATATCACAGTTTGAATTGCTGGAATACGTGTGCCCCAGGCTCTGGCACGATCGAGACAGCTGAGACATAAAAAAAACAAAAAAGGGCCTTTTCCCCAAAAGTGTTTACTTTCATTTGTGCACATTCACAATAAAAACAGAATATGTGTGCTCTTGTAAAATAAAGCAAACAAAAAAAATGCACGTTGTCATCCTTTTCTTTCCGTGAACTTTTATGGAGTGGTACCACACTTCGGTTTTAAATCCATTATCTTAATTACAATAAATTTTTTTTAAATATGAAAAATGAATTTTACGTTAGCTCTATTACTTATATTGGCTATACATTTTCCTTAAATCATCCCATTTAGTCCCAGGGCTTGAGAACCTGTGCCCTAGTTAGGTCCATGCAGAAACTTGTGAATGAAGCTTGTTTTGGCGTCACTGTTTAGTGACATCATTGAATGCTCCGGGAAAACGTGTCTTCAGTGTCGGTCACAGCGCCTATTAAATGCTGTTTTGAATCCAGCGATTTATTAATTACAAATTGTAAACTCTGATTATGACAAGTGTAGTATAAAAGCTTTGTCTATTAGAGGAATAATACGTTAACTGGAAAATGTTCGATCGTGACCATGCCTCTGGATGCCGTTCATAGACTTCATTTAATTCCTCAAATAAAAACCGGTAGTCAAATAAACGCCGGGCCTCTTATAGTGGCCGGGGCATGGTCAACACGGATAAATAAAGGCCGTTCTTAAAGGCCGGAGGAAAATTTGTGCAGCAGAGCCAGATAACGAACGTACATGCCCACTGCCGGAAAGCTTCTCATTCTCGCGTCAAGAACTGGGTTGCATCGGTTTTCGTATCACCAGTACACTGAACCGAGAACCGTTTCTGTCAGACGCGTCCGATTCGAGAACCGAGGAGCGGATGATACTGCGCATGTGTGATTGAGCGTGAAGCATACCGACACACAGAGCGTCTGAACCAAACTGATTCTTTTGGTGATTGATTCTGAACTGATTCTGTGCTAATGTTATGATCTCTGTCCACTGGAACGCTATCGCTTTTAATTTAAAACTGTTATTTAAAACAATTACTTATCAAACAGATGGAATTAGAAATAAAGGCCTGCCTCTAATACAAGCCTGCTTCAAATAAAAGCCTGTTACCTTCTGCAGTTCAGGTAAATAAAGGCCCCAGCTTTTATTTGAGGAATTACGGTATGTGGCTTTGTTCTGGTTTGCCGGTTGGTCACGAATTTCCACAAATTCAATAACATTTAGGCATTGTTTCTTAACCTAAATCTTCACAGTCTGACCCTCTCATTTCGCAGGTTTATTTTATTATCTTTCACTTTTAATCAATGTTTTCGCATCTCTTACGGTGGTAAACATGAGAAGGGAAATTAAAACTAATAAATTATGAATTTGTTTTGATTTATTAATTTGTTACCTTATTTCAGTTTAATCATAGGTTATTTAGGGAACAAAATTAATGAAAAATGCAGTTGCCACAAAATAAGTCGTAGGAACGAATTTACTAATTGTAGGATAGCCTTTCTGTACTGTGTCCCGCAGCCCTGCAAAGCGTAAATTATGAAATATGATTTCTATTACTTTCCATGTTGAAGAACTTGTGTTGTTTCTACTGTAATGTACTTTTAAAGTTTAAGTCACATTAAAAGCTTTTTATATATATATATATATATACATACACACACACACACACACACACACACACACGTTGAATGTGCATGCAAATTAAATCGGTTATCAGACCATCGACAGCTTTAATCGAATGCATCTCTTATTGACAATTAAATCGATCATCGATTAAGCTTTGACATCCCTAATTTATATAATTTAAAATAAATCTTTGAATAACTACTGATCTACTTTCAAAAACTATCTTGTGAAGTGTGCATTTGTATCATGCGTGATCATGTCTTCTCTGGTCGCCCCGTGTGAACTGAATGCAGGAGGAGAGTTCAGCTTCAATAGAGACGCGCTACTGACCAACTTTAAATGCTTTTACCCACTGTGCTGTATATAAGTGTTATCTTGGCCTTATTTGAGAAAATATGATTTCCAATGCACACAAACTTCCCAGAATACTAAGTGTCCTGTTGGTTACAGTGTTTACTTCTTTTTTTAAATTATATTTGTAATAAATATTTGTGAAATATACTTTCATTTATCATTAGAATTTAGATTTTTCATTTATCATTAAGTATAAGCATGTTTATTTTACACATTTAATGGTTTAATCGATTTTTTTTAATTTCTTAAATACTAAACATTTAAATTATATTGGCTTTATATCGGCCATTGGCCACCCAAGATATCGGCATCAGCTGTCAAAAAAAAAAAAAAAAAAAAAAAAAACTACCAATATCGGTCGACCACTAGTGTTATAAAGTGCCCTCAATAAGTATTGGAACAGTAAAGACAAAATAGCTTTCTCTGCTGTGGAGTCAATACATTTGCAAATATGATTAAAAGATGAATATGCAACAAAACTACAGAATGTCACATTTTATTATTAAGTCTTTCGACACATACATGTTTCACCAAATAAAAAGGACAGAAATTTTAAAAGTTCATCCCACTATTTGATGTGAGGATAAGTATTGAAACAGTTGAATTTAAGGCAGATGTAAAAGATCAAAAGCTAATATTTAGTTGCAGATCCCTTGCATGCAATCAGAGCAGTGAGTCTGTGACCCATAGACATCACCAGACTCTTGGTCTTCTGCTTTGAAATGCTTTTCCCCAGCCTTTAATACAGCCAATTCCAACTGCTGCTTGTTTTGGGGAGTTTCTGTCTTTAGTCTCTAAAGCTGGTGAAATTAATGTTCAATCGGATTATCTTTACTCTATTGTATTTATTTGTGCTGTTACTAATAAAGCCCTTTCACACATACAGACTTTTCTGGAAAATTACCAGTAAATTGCTGTAAAGAGATCATGTGTGAACCGGATCTTTTGAAAAATACTGGTAAATTCGTTTATTTCGTTATACAGGCAATTTACCAGTATGAGAAGTTGTAACATTACCAGTAAATTGCCGGAATTCTACTGTGTGTGAACGCAGAAGGAAAATTACCGGTATGAGCACGTATGAGTTCAGAACGCGGTGACGTAAGATGTCTACTCCGGGCCAATCATAACAATGTTACGCATTCAAGCACTGTTCAGTGTTTACGAAAATAAAAGAAATGTAATCCAACTGGAGCGACAGTGAAATTAAAGTGCTTATCCTTATCCAGGCGGATGAAGAAATTTGTCATCATCTGAGAGGAACTCTCAATAATGCAGTAACGTATGATAAAATAAACTGTTAACTGTCTCCGAGAGCAATGCATTCACAGGAGTCAGATCATCAATAAACTGAAAACATTGCGTCTTAAATATCTAAAAAATAAACGACCATAACAAAAAATGTTTTTGAGTGAGCTGATCATAGCCTATGTTTGATCAGCTTTCTCAAATCATCACGAATTGTCTCAAATAAAATCTAAAGATATAAAACAGTTCAAGCATGTAACGATGTTTTAACGTTAAACCCAGATAAATGTGCACTATATCCAATATTTTGTGCGGGGAGTGCAAGATAAAGCATGCTTTTTGGGACAAAGAGGTGCCAGAACGATCATAAAATAAAGAAGTTTAGTATTTTGGTTTGTAGTCTCTGTAACAAAAGCAGTTGCATGAATGCTAAAGTTTGAAACAAAAATGTAACATCAACAAAAATTCTGACCACATATAACACCTCCATGTTTACAAACACAAGCGCAGCTGTTTAGAGGCTAATGACGTCACAGAATTTACCGGTATTTTGGAATGGATGTGTGAATGGTGCTTTTCCGGAAAAAAGACGGAATGTTGTTGACTGTGAACAGCGCATTTTTGAATTTACCGGTCAAGTCGTTTTGATAATTTTACACCAATTTACTGGTATTACTGTGTGAAAGGGGCTATAGTTAGATTTTTTTTTTTTTTTAAGTATAGTTTCTCCATTAACATAGCACATACCAAACCATACTGAAACTGACTCAAACCGTAAAATAAACCAAACCATGAAAAGTTGAACCGTGCCACCCCTATGATCTACGTACCTACATGTAGAGATATTGGATGTATCAGACATTAGTTTATTTGTGAGCACCTTTCTTCTATGTTTTGTTTATGATGCTTTTGTGTTGAAGACCCGGTGTTCCTTATTTTGCCTCGCTGAAGGTGGCCACCCCACAAAAATGGTATCCACTCCATTTTAAATACAACATTAATTTCAAAACTCACATGAAATTCTTCAAAATCCTTTCTGTAGAGCTGGAGATTTAAAACCCAACCAAATGAACAAGTTAAGCTTTGAGAATAAAAACCAACCTGTTTGTTCCTCAGTTTCTCCATGTTTGACTCTGAATGTTTCTTCAATCTTTATGTCTTCACTCTCCTCTTTAATAAACTCCATCTTTGTTTGTTCCTCAGTATCTTCATGTTTGACTCTGAATGTTTCTTCAATCTTTATGTCTTCACTCTCCTCTTTAATAAACTCCATCTTTGTTTGTTCCTCAGTATCTTCATAATTGGGACTGGATATTTCTTCAATCTTTATGTCTTCACTCTTCTCTTTAATAAACTCCATCTTTGTTTGTTCCTCAGAATCTTCATGTTTGACTCTGAATGTTTCTTCAATCTTTATGTCTTCACTCTCCTCTTTAATAAATGCCATCTTTATAATAGTGTGTTACAAGGATCTGTAAAATATTAAATCAAAGATTCCTTAAGTTATGAACATCATAGATTTTATATAAAGAAGTGTGGAGTGCTCTCAATTCCCTATTAACTACAAATCATTCATGATATTTCCAGTTAAAGGAACACTTTCCAAACTTTCCAACTCCCCAAGAGTTAAATAGTTGAGTTTTACCATTTTCAAATCCATTCAGCCGATCTCCTGGTCTGGTGGTAGTATTTTTAGCTTAGCTTGGCATAGATAATTAAACTTGATTAGACTGTAAGCATCTCGCTCAAAAATGACCAAAGAGTTTGGTGAACTATACTCTCATTCCAGTGTAATAATCAAGGAACTTGATGCCATACAATGGGTGCAGCAGGCAGAATATTACACAGCGCCAGACTATTTTCAGGTGCTGCGTCATATCACTGCGCCTGCAAGTTCCTTGATTATTACGCTGGATTGAGCGTATAGTTCCTAGCCATATCTGCCTAGAAAAATCACAACTTTTCATTTTCCATCAGTCTTATTACACTGTAACTACAGAAGAGTCAAGGAAAAATACTGAAACTCTTTAGTCATTTTTTGAACGAGAGGCTACCGGTCTAATCAGATTCAATGATCTATGCTAAGCTAAGCGTGCCAGATCGGCTGAATGGATTCGAAATCGGTAAAACTCAACTGTTTATCTCTAGGGGAGTTGAAAAATGAGCCTGTTTTCAAAAAAAGTGAAGTGTTCCTTTAAAGGGTTAGTTCACCCCAAAATGAACATTCTGTCATTAATTACTCACCCTTCAAAACCTGCAAGACCTCCGTTCATCTTCAGAACACAAATACAATTTTTTTTTTTACAATGCATTCTGAGAGCTCTCTGACCCTCCCATATACAGCAAGAGTCCTTACATGAGAAGACTGGTAAAATAATCCACATGACATCAGGTGTTCAACCTTAATTTTACAAAGCTACAAGAATACTTTTTGTGTGGAAAAGAAAGAAAATTTGACTTAATTCAACAATTAAGTCTCCTCTGCATCACCCTAGCACCATTTTGGAGAGTATCCACTAAATGCAAACAGCGAATGCTGTTTCTGTGTCAGCTATGTCACACTGATTAAAACAAAAACAATGTATCCATTCAGTGGATACTCTTATAATGGCACTAGGGCAGGGGTGTCAAACATACGGCCCGCGGGCCAAACACGGCCCACAGAGGTGTCCAATCCGGCCCGCAGTTTGAAAATTAAATAAAGTGTGTTCGCTACAACATTTTCTTTTTTGATTTAAAGAGGAATAAATTACTAATTAATTTATGTTGATATTACGCCTCGGGAGTCTGGACACTTAACATGCGCATTTTAAAGCGGTGCCAGAATCTCGAGCAGCATGAGGTGATGATGGTAACTGCGTTGTAACTGATGCTTGTGTGGCAACTTTCTTGTGATTTTAAACATGTTCAAAAGAAGACATTTGGCCTGGAACGATGGATAGACTATTTAAGGAAGAAAGGAAAAATGGTACTATTATCTCAACGCCAACATGTAATGTTAAGTTTAATCATAACTCATGATATTAAATTACACTCTGACGCACTGGACAGCTTCGTATGGAGAAAGTAAACGAGCAAGGATAGTGCAATATTTATCGTGTACTAATATTTAAAGGTTGTTTTAATGATTTTGTTTTTTGTAACTTTGCAAAAAAAAGAAAAAAAACTGTGAGAGTTTTACAGGGTCGGATGAAGGCTATCAGGTTACAATAGAATTCAAGATATGAGGCAAAAATGCCCTGTATTTCTAATATTTATGTCATGATCGTCAAGTAATGTCTAACTATAACAAGGGTGTTGCTTTCCCGAATGTCAGTGTAGTCACTGTATTGTGACTAACACGCTTGTTAAGTCTGACGTCACGTAGCAGCGCTTCCGTGTCCAAACGCTCTATCAGTTACCACAAGAAAACAACAAAAGGTGCTAACTAAACTCATAATGTGATAGAATACTAGCAAAAAAGTTAGAATCTTGACCTTTACCTCCATACCGAAGTCCCAGATAGCCAGACAATGAAAATATAAATATAAAAAATATATATAAAAATTGTTTGTGTTTGGGACGCTGTGAGCACGGAGACTGTAGTGTATACCGTAAGTTTGAAAGCATTTAGCTTAAATTATTAATATGAATAAACAGTGCTCATAAACGGCTGCTGAGGTCGTATTCTCAAGTGAAGCGAGTTGAGGCTTGGACCCGGAAACAGTGCTTCTTACGTCATCACTTAACAACAGAATAGGTCTCTGCAGGAAAGTAATGGGAGTTACCAGATCAGGGTGTTTTTACACCATGATAACTGATTGGTTGACATCATAGTGAGGTTAGGTTTAGGGGTGGGGTTGGGTAAGGGGGGTCATTTAGATTGCATGATTTAGAAACACCCAGCAGTTTGAAAACACCCGCAAGGTGATAAACGCCCACTTTTGCACTGCAGAGACGAGTGAGTGAGAGAGAGAGAGCACAAGAGAGAGAGAGCACGAGAGAGAGAGAGAGAGAGCACGAGAGAGAGAGAGCGCGAGCATGCGAGAGAGAGAGAGAGCGAGCGAGTCCCGGCCGCACTCTCACCGTCTTCAAACAACACGAGCGCTGTCTTGCTTTCTCTCCCTCGCGCATATTAATCAATTGACACGATGGTGTCGATGTTTAAATCATTTAAAATGAGAATGTAAGTGTGCTCACCCCATTTTTCTTTGTAAGAAAAAATTAGATTAGATTTCATATCGCAATATATAAAAATCGCAGAAAAATAAAATATCGCAATGTCATTTTTTCCCAATATCGTGCAGCCCTAATTTGTACATTGTGAATGAATAATGCATTTATTTAGCATCACCATCACTCACAGCCTCTTGCACGTGTTGAGTGCGCATGAACCGCACACAGCTGAACAATAAATCGATTAACAGACCAGATTTAATCGATTGCATCTCTTATCTACAATTAATCAATCATTGATTAATCGTTGACTTCCCTACTTATCACGGCCACCGTCACAGCCCTATGCAATGGTTTGAGTTAAAAATCTGTTTGTGTTCTGCTGAAAAAACAAAGTAAGCTACATCTTGGATGTCCTGGGGGTAAGTAGATAAACATCACATTTTCATTTTCCGGTGAACTATCCCTTTAAAATAGCTTGAACGCCTACACTTAGTCACACACCAGCCAGCCTTGAGCCAGTGGCTCCTGATCCAATAATGGCGCTTTTCCACTGCATGGTACGGTTCACTTTTGGGGGGTTTTCCACAGGGTACAGTACCTGGTATTTGGTACTTTTTTTAGTACCACCTTGGTTAAACATGACGTGTAAACTCTGCTGTTCCCGGATTGGCCAAAGAGAATAGTCTACTTGCGTCACTGAACTTGCGTAACAAACACAAAAGAACCGCTATATTTAAAGGAGAACTCCGGGCAATTTTTAAGTTAATCTTGATCGTTAAACCTTTGTGAGTACTGTCTATAGAAAAAAAAACGAACCGGATCGGAGCTTGCAACACGGAGATATTACAGCTAATGCCCAGAGCTCCCACTCAGCTAAAACGGCAGTTATGGGGGCATATACGATAAAGAGTGTATTTGTGCCTCTTAACAGACACAAAATGCAATTAAAATGTCTGTTCAACATGAACAGGGCCCTTACATGACAACAAGATGCATTTAGCAACCTAGCCATTGTTTAAATTCACCTAAATAGTGTTTTAGACGGCTAGCTGTAGTCTCACGCTGAAGTCCCGTGGGAACTCGCTTGTAGCCGGAAAAGGGTAAATAGCAGCGCGCAGGTGGGAGGAGCATAGTGTGTGACGAGTGATGATCGGTGTTGCTCACAAGTGAAGAAGAAATGGTTCGTGTTTGTGCCGTTCCGAATTGTGGCAACAGAATGCGAAAATAAAAGAACTTACATTTTCATCGTCTTCCTTTCCATGACCTCGAGGACGAAGACGGATGCAAGCACTGTGGAGGTAATGCTGCGCGCTGCTATTTACCTTTTTCCGGCTACAAGTGAGTTCCCACGGGACTTCAGCGCGAGACTACAGCTAGCCGTCTAAAGCACTATTTAGGTGAATTTAAACAATGGCTAGGTTGCTAAATGCATCTTGTTGTCATGTAAGGGCCCTGTTCATGTTGGACAGACATTTTAATTGCATTTTGTGTCTGTTAAGAGGCACAAATACACTCTTTATCGTATATGCCCCCATAACTGCCGTTTTAGCTGAGTGGGAGCTCTGGGCATTAGCTGTAATATCTCCATGTTGCAAGCTCCGATCCGGTTCGTTTTTTTTTTTCTATAGACAGTACTCACAAAGGTTTAACGATCAAGATTAACTTAAAAATTGCCCGGAGTTCTCCTTTAAATTAGCACAGTCAGCGAATGATTAGTAGCCTAATTCTATGTAACGTTAGGCTATTTTCCCCAATGTGCCCTGCTTACCTGGGAAATGTATCTAATGTTACATTTATATTATTTTGTCAACATTTTGTTTAAGGAGTTAAAAGTGGCCCTTATCAATCTTAATTTATATATTCCATCACGTTATTTTGAAATATAAGTTTTGGGTGTTTTTTTGTGAGCTTTTAGGCTGGAAACCGTCCATCCAATCTGACAACACTGCCTTTGGGAAACTACAGTTTTAAGGAGAAAATAATCCCCAATAGTGGTCGACCGATATATATTGCCAAGTGAAAGTGAAAGTGAAAGTGAAGTGACATTCAGCCAAGTATGGTGACCCATACTCAGAATTTGTGCTCTGCATTTAACCCATCCGAAATGCACACACACAGAGCAGTGAACACACACACACACTGTGAGCACACACCCAGAGCAGTGGGCAGCCATTTATGCTGCGGCGCCCGGGGAGCAGTTGGGGGTTCAATGCCTTGCTCAAGGGCACCTAAGTCGTGGTATTGAAGGTGGAGAGAGAACTGTACATGCACTCCCCCCACCCACAATTCCTGCCAGCCCGGGACTCGAACTCACAACCTTTCGATTGGGAGTCCGACTCTCTAACCATTAGGCCACGACTTCCCACAAAGGATGATATAACGGCCAATATAAGGCATTTTTAAAATATATCGTCATCTGCTGATAAGTTTTCCTGTTTGGCTGATGCGTTAAATACGGACAGACTTTAGTTTGGATGGCGTGGAGAACCCCAGTGCCTGGACACAGTGCTCACATTCTCCCTATTGTTTACTGTCAATGTTAACAGTTCTGTCTAAACATGGATAGAAGTCTGTCCAATAATCAGATAGAATGGTTAAACAAAGGTATTAATGTATACAAAAAGTCTTGTAACGATGGCTTTTATAATTATTAGGAGTGATGGGAAACCGAGGCTTTCTGAAACGTTTGAGGCTTTCATGAAATTGTGCCAGAAAACGGTTCATTACTCAAAGCTTTTAACACGGTTTAACACATCTGGTGGTCGGACTTGTTTTCTCCACCATTTCTGACAAATCACCGCGGAGCGGAGAAGCATGCGACCAAACAAAGCTTCGGACGTCTGTGACATTCAAGAGCGGAATTATTCTGGGATCAATACAATGTCTAATCTGATATAATCTCATCTAAATTAATTTGTCCTGATGAGATCACAACTCGTGTCATTTATAGCTTGGTCAACAGATTCACAAATTAACCAATAATATAAAACACTCATTGATCATAAAACACTGACGTGGGTAGATCACTTTGTTAAATACTTTTGCTGAAGCATTGTCTGTTTTCTTGCAGTTTTTTTAGTCTTAAAAAGGCTTACATTTTACAATATTAATCCTTAAATCAAAAAGTCAACAATTGAACTGATTGGGCCTTGATTACAACAATTAACGTTAGCATGTTATTTCAGCCATACTGATGTCTAGAGAGAAATACATTTTACCTGTCCCACGTTCTGTGGAATAAAGTCCTGATAAATGTATTACAGAATCTGCTTTCTGTCTAAACAAAAGGAAACTTTAACTTTAATAGTTCCTATAATAATGTGTTAAATTACCCACCATATTCCTGCCTAAATTTAACATCTGCTCTTGATAAAATATTAAACACTTTTATTCTTAAAAACTTTTATGCTTAACATGAAGAAAAAAAATATCTAAAATATTAAATGTCATAAAAACCATTAAATATAACTTTCTCATGCATGTCAACACATTGTTACAACACTAATTTTATGTTTTAAAACAAATTATAACTAAACAGTTTGTTTTTCTTAAACAATTGCTTCGATTCATTTTTTGCAAGATATTACCTTATGATTCTGGGTTTTAGAAATCTGCATTTGATCCATTCCAGAAATCACAAATCTGACATATTTTGATATCGTTCATTTAAAATACTTTAGAGTCTCTGCCAGTTTCATGTTTTAAAGAAACTTGTTCCCCGTACAATTTTTTCTAAATGGAAAGCAAAAACTTTGAAGCTCTACATCTCAAAACTGAGTATCAATTGTCCCAGCACTAAATAACAAAAATAACAAAGAAAACAAAAATAACGATTTGTCTCCTCTGTTGTGAGAATCTGAGTTCAATACAGTCAGCTTACACTCTGTGTCAGTCGTGCCACAAGGATACGTTTTTAATGTGTATTTATGCTTCGATTTGAACAAAAACAGACACAAAAGAGCTTATGTGTTAAGCGTGTTATAATCCTCGTCCACCGCACTGTTACAGCGTGCATCGATCTGAGCTGTGCCTTTAATCACGAGCAGCAGACCAGCCGGAAAACTAGGCATACTTTTACGAATACCAAAAGGGACATCATGTGAATTGGACGCAGCAAAAGTAATCAGCGTTGATTACGTTCAGCACGCGCTAACTTTCTTCTGAAAAGTTTTTATTTTTCTTCAAACACTTTAAACATTTGAATAAAAGCACTCACCTTTCTTCAGTCGAATCACTGACGCGTGAGCCTCTTCTTCCTCTTCTGTCAGGTTTAATCGCGGTTGGCAGCTCATCTCAAAGGCGCATTACCGCCCCCTACTACACTGGAGTGAGAATATTAAAATGACATCCAATGAGAGGTGAAAGAAAACATCGGATTAAATTAAGTCACTTAACCCAGTGTTTTTCAGAAATAAAATGAATAAATTGCATATTCTCTCACATGCTTTCCCTAATAAATGCTTAAAGTGTCAAGCTTTGTTCATCTATTTGTGCCTTTAGTTTAGTTCTGCCCTATCTTCTTCATACTTTTTGCAATCGAACAGTATATGCTTCGCTGTCTCATGCACGTTACAACAAGTGCATAATCCAGTGAGATGCTTTCCTATTCTTTTGCAAAAATGATTCAGCACCATATAAAAAAAAGAAAAAAAATCTATATAGTTATATGAGGTGTTTTGTGTGTGTGTGTGTTTTGACAAATATTTGCGATGTCCTAACAGCCAGGATTCCCACACAACACGTCCGCTAAAGTCTGATTTGTGACCTAATGACTCCTTTGAGCCGATTCATTCATTCCGTTTTTAATTGATATGATTATACTAAAATAATTATCAGGTCTATCAAAAAGGATTTTATCTTTCTTAACTATGAAAGCCAGTCGTGGAAAAATCACAGCTTTTTTTGCAAAGAGGGCAAGAAAAGATGACAGTGATCGTTTTTTCATGAATAGGATAAAAAAAACTGTTTCTTTGTATTTGTTTTAAATTTAACATTTATTGTCAATATTGGACTTGCGGATCATGTGGGTACTAGGGTACTCTTTGCTGTGTGTGGATGACCATGTCTGTCAGCCACCACCGAAGACCAATTTTGACCCAGGAAAAACTCTGAGTCGATCTTTAAAAATTCCCAATTCAAAGCATTTATTCAACAAAAGGTCATATATTTAACAATTTGTTATAACAAAATAAACATTTTAGTACTGTGGGTAACAAATTAAATAGATATTTACATTTTCGCTGCTCTAGTTTGTCTTCCCTCCCAAGCTGAAGTATTGAAATATTGAAATATTTCTTGCCCACCGTCCATTTTCAAGCGCAGTGGGCGTACCTAGCAAACTTACTCAAATCTTACTGAAACAAACAGCGGATGGGTCTCTGTTTAGATCGGGGGTGAAAGAGAGAAACATACGGATGACATAGATATATAGTTTATGTACGACCTGTGATTATTTATTCTGCAATCTGCACTAAAACATCACCTGTACCGAACATCGTTGTGTACGGAACATGGTTAGTCTACGTTAGGCTTATATATAGTCTGCATTACAATGAAACAAAATATTATATCAAATAGTATTGCCTCTTTTTACTTTCATTTTAACATAACAGATTAATTGTGTAGGATTATCCTTGAACAGTCCATTTCATTAAATTAACACAACAACACTTTCCACAGTTCGGAACAATTCCCCATCGAACCATTAGTGCGTCATACAACCATAGACTGTATAAAAACATGGAAGTAGTGTCCGCAACGTCACCCGTAGACTCCTGAAGTGTGTTTTTGAAGCCTAAAGTGTGTAGAGCGGGCCGTCGCCATCTTGGCAGCGTGTCACCACGCGACTCTCCCGGACAATCAAAAATGGGCAAAAAGGCGGGAGCTAGTTGCTGTAGCCACACCCACCTAGCACGACGGCAGTGTCAGCAGTGGCAATCCACCTGTCACTCAAGTGGCTACGCCCTTAATTATGCAGAACTTTAAGTCTTAATATAATTTAAACGGATGAGTTATAAAAAAAATTCACCCCCCTCACAGTTGTCATGAAGGGCAAAATTAGCTATTTAGACCAAAATCATTTTTTGCACCAGGCTGTAAACACTGCATGAAAAGAGCTGTATACGGACAAATACGGGATGGGAAATCTCTGCTAAACTGTAGGTTTGCCAGATAAATGAGGCAGAGTGCTTGGAAAGGTAATACACAGAAGTAAACTCGTGAAACATCCAGAAACCTTACGTATGTGGATGAATATAGGAACTGGTGGAAGTTTCCAGGAATCCTTACAGCTGGTTGTGAGGAGGGGTGGGTGTGAGGTGTGAAGCGCTTTGTATATGTTAATGACCCCCAGGTAGAGGTGGGGGGGGGGGGGGTAACAATGTCTCGTAAAGACAGCACATACAGTATTGTGGAACATAAAAACTGTGTTTGCTAAATACGTTTATTATTGATATAATTTAATTAGTCTTTTTAAGAAACTTAGCATCATTCAAATTAACTGAATTTCAATGGACACAATTATCATTTTAATATGTGAAAATTATTTCTCTGACTTTTCATGTTTAATGTAGTCTAGAGGAATGCAACAAATGTTATTTCAGAATATATATTTCCAACCCTATGTCAGTATGTTGTGCACGTATCTCTCAATGCTGCATTCATTGAATAAAAGAAGCAGTTCAAATGAGACATTTTGTTTCAAAAACATCATGTAACACATTTTGCTAGCTAGGATATTGATAAATTCAGTACCATATTCATAAGTCAGTGAAATTTAAAGCTGCTTGTTTTTGCTGATGTCTCATGATTTGAAGTTCACTGTTTCTATTGTTATTATGATTCTACCCTAACATTTCATTAAATCTTTTAAAATAGAAACAAAGAAAATCAATAGACAGGTCCATAATCTAAAAGTCTTTCACATGTGAATGCAAAACATGTTGGGTGATACAGACTGACAAACTCGGGTAAAAATATCTGCAGATACCTGTCAGCTACTGTACTTCTAGTCCAGAGGTGACGAAACTAGGGCACGCAGGCCAAAGTTGGTCTTTTATAATATATTTGTGTCACATTTGACCCTGGGCCACAAAACATAAGTAAACTCATAAGTAGCACATGTAGGTTATATTTGTAGCATTAGCAATAGCCAACAATGCATTAAATGGATCAAAATAATAGATTTTTCTGTTGTTAAAAAATATTAGGATATTAAAAAAGTTCCATAAAAATAATAGTAATGTAAATATATTTATTGGTGTTTGTGTGAAAATCACTACATTTATCAAAAATATATTTATCATTAGTAGCCTAATATTTGTTGCTAAGGACTTCATTTGGACAACTGGGCATTTTCTCAATATTTTTTTTTTTTTTGCCGTTTTTTATTGTTGTATCTCTGCCAAATATTTATAAAGTAAAACTAAAAAAAAAAAAAAAATGTACCCCTATGACTCGTTATGTGGTCCAGGGACACATATTATAAATTTTATGTAAGTTTAATTGCTATATCAAAATAACTTACGGTATATCATATCAAGCGACACAGCCAAGCGACTTTCCGCAACACACCTTATCCCCTAAACACGCTTGTTAGTAATATAATTTAATTTGTTATTTTGACTGTTGCAAAAATATTCTCAAATAAACAAAGTCAATAGACATGATTAACTTTTTATTCTCTTCTATTTTATGTTATTCTTTGTATACTTATTAGGTTAGATTTATTTAGTTTCATATTCTGCAACTTATTTTCTTTTAATATTGTTTGTGTTTGCTGTGTTTGGTTACATTTTAAATACTTTGTGCTGTGTGTACATATTAAGTAGTTTATTTAGTTTTATATTCAGTAACTGTTATAATATTTCTTGTGTTTAGTAAAATTTTATAAAAGTACTTTGCATTGTGTACATATTATTTCGTTTTATATTCTCTAACTGTTATAATATTGCTTGTGTTTGGTTACATTTTATAAAAGTCCTTTTTCCCCTGTACAGTTCCTATAGTTTTATTTATATATTTAATGCTTTATTTATATATTTAATGCTTTAAGTGTTTTGGTTTAATTTTAATAAAAAGAAATTCTGAATCCATTCTGGTTTCCATTTTTGAGGGGGTTGGGTTGTATAGTGGGTGGGGTGGTTATGGTTTATTAACATAGCTGGCCAAAACCAATCAAGTCACTATGCTATGAGGGCTTGGGTTGGGCTAAATGAAAACCGTGACTAATCAAATACTAGTATCAGAAAATTGACAAGGTTTGGGGTGTGTTTTTTTATAAACAACCATTCAATGTTGAGAAAAAACACCAATAAGGACAGCAGAGGTGTGTCAAGGTGTGAAGTGAAAGGGCTCTTGAGGTGTGAAAATGTCTCCTGACAACATTCTTCAGGGGATTACTTGCCATGGCAACAAATGGCTGCATATACCACGGGGATATCCCTTCAGCAAGATACATCCGAATTGGTATCATTACGGGAGTTTCCTAACTTGGTGGAATTAGAAGTTTACCCTCAGTGGAACTAGTAGATACTTCCGAAAATCAGTGGTGTATACTTTCCTAGTACGGATACACCTCTTTTCATGCAGTGAAACATGTTTTTTCCTGCTGTAAAGTTGGGCATTTTAACATGGGGAGTCTATGGAACTGACTCCCTTTTGCAGCCAGCTTCAAGCGGCCAGTCGATGAATTGCAGTTTTAGTCACTTCCTTATTGGCTTCACGAGAGAAAGCGGGAGGTTGGCGCTCGCATACATCACAGTCATGGTGCCAACATGGCTAAAGGAGATGTCACCCCCCCTTCTCTTCTCGTGCTTGTCTAATCTCATACCTGCGACGCCAGGACAGCAGGAAAAGATTTCTCTTTGTTCCCCAAACTTGAGACCAAATGGCCAAGAACCCCTGTGGTTACCCCAATGCATAAATCCCCAGCCTTATCTATGAAATGAAGGATGCTAAGGCATTCCTATGGCCCAGGATCACCACAAATCTTAAACCAGGGAACACCTCCTTTCTGCAGCTGTAAATTCCAGAGACTTTTTTTGTCTCCAAGACCAATAGACTGAAATTAACCCACTTGTGGTTTAATGCAAACAATGGTCTCAAAATTGCTTCCAATAAGCTGAATTGATTACCAGTTTTTACCTCACATATACCTTAAGTATCATGTATGTTTTATATAACCTGTGGAATTCTTTCTGTGTGTTTAACTTTCATTACAGCCTATTCGTAGGGTTTTCTACCTCAGTTATAGGAACTTATCACCAGAAGTTGTCTCATACATGTGTATTCTCTGTATTATGCATGCTTTATATTTCTCAAGTTAATTTTTTTTTTATCATGGCTAAATCCTTATTTACTTCCACCTAAACTATGGGAAGTATATGTATTTTGGTACCTACTTGATGGGTAAATGATTTTTAGAATTTTGAAATAAAGTAGATGTGTGTAGGCTGCACCATATTTAAACTCTTAAGTTTGCTTATTAAAGCGTTTAAACTAAACTCTCAGAAGTTTGGACACACGCAATCACTTGGACATTATGTTAATTACATGCAAGAACCGGACAATACCAGCCAATATCTGATTGGCTGTCGCACTAAGAAGGACGGGTCAGATGGACACACTTATAACCCAATGACAAGCAGCTATGCTTGCTTTTTGCCCTGCTTTTGCAGTGATTTGGTTCTTGCCTGTTTTGTGCTGACCTTTCCATCGTCCAGCGTATACTCTTCAAACCACCAATAGCTCACTCAAAACTCATCAACTCTTCTGCAAGATCCTTCGTTGAACTTCATCAAAGAAAACCCTCTCAGAGTCGCTTCAGACTGAATGATGAAGCTCCGTTGCATAGCAACCCGCAATCCAGGAAGTCTCGCGAATGAAGCACCACACAGCAAAGCCAACCAACCAATCACAATCGAGTGCTGTCCCTCAGAACGTGTCATCAACCGACTGCCAGCCAATCAGCGCCAGAGAATCCCTCTCCAGCAACTTGGTTACAGAAGGGAACGCACGTGCCCACATGAGCATCCAAACGCAAGTACACAATATCTCCTAATTCTGGCTGAAACTGGTGCAAATCTTATTAAGAAAACAAACTAAGATTACAGTGTTAGTAGATTGATTCTCTCAGGTTGCGGTCAAGAAATAGTGTCTAACGCTAGACACTTGGGACTCCATTCACCCTCCGTTAATAACATCACTTTTCTCTGTCACTGTTTGAATGAATGTTTGTGTGTTTTTGTTAAATTAGTTTGTGTGTATTAGAGTAGTTTAATAAAGTCTTGTTTGATTTTACATACCAGTGTCTTGTGCTGTGGCTTACAAGTTACTGCCTTAAACTGTAGATTCTGTTACCTTGCTCATAATCAGTAATCATAATTTTATGATATTATTACCGTAGGCCACGGGATAATATTTTGTCCAGAATTTATAAAATGCGCTAATCTCAATTTATCGGTGGACGAATAGTTGATAAAGTGTTAAATATTATTTCTGAATAATTTGCATACTAATTCGGTTCTTATTCACTGTAATTCAATCCCCTTTGAGTTATATTGATCATCCATCACCTTCCGGAGGAGTCCGATCTTCTGGCAGTCTTCAGCAACTTTGCTGATTCACCTCGGAGCAGTCAACCCATATTCAGATGCGCTTCTAGGCTTCGACCCCTTTTAATTAAAGTAATGAGGTTTTTTGATGGTTCTTAACAATTTGTGATTTAGTTTATAAGTAAATACTGTCATGACTCTCCACTGTCTTACACGTGAGCACTCTCTCTCTCTCTCTCTCTCTCTCTCTCTATCTCTCTTCTTCTAGTGTGAGTGTTGGGTGAGAGTGGACGGTTGTGAGTGTGGGTGGATTTCCTCGAGTTGATCTTTCCTTTTCTCTCTTTTTTCTTGGTTTTTGTCCGTTTGTGTTCTTTTACTTTTTTATTTTCTTGTATTTGCCTTTTGGGCCTAGTGCTACCTGTTTTATCAGGGAAACATGACAGCCCAAAGTGCACAGGTTTTGGGTTCACTCACCCAGTTAAAGTGGCATCTGCTGCAGGTGTTGAGGAATGTTGAATGGCTGTCGGAGTGGTTGTGGGGCATGAATGTATTGTATCTGCCTCTAGGATGAATAATGCCATGGTGATTTTCCTCAACAGTACTGAAAAAGCAAACCAATTAGTTGAACATGGAATTGTGATCCACGATGAGTTTGTCTCTGTTTCCCCTCTTACTACCATCAAAAAGAGTTACTTTATCCAATGTTCCCCGTTTTTTTTCTGAATGATAAAATATTAACTCAGGCATTGTCTCGTTACGAAAAAGATTGCGATC
Source organism: Carassius carassius (assembly GCF_963082965.1). Taxonomy (NCBI): domain Eukaryota; kingdom Metazoa; phylum Chordata; class Actinopteri; order Cypriniformes; family Cyprinidae; genus Carassius; species Carassius carassius. Next base: position 26,290,917 of record NC_081780.1, read on the forward strand.
AGCGGTGAATCCCCTCTTTTGAAACACATTGTTTCTTTTAGGCGTTTCACATATATTGTAGTCAAAGATGATGCCGAGTTAGAATTGTCACTTAATTTTCGAGTTGAGGGATTTGACTATGTGATAATTGTTACAACCACGAAAGCTAAGTGTTTTGGCTGTGGCACATCAGGACATATACTTCGAAATTGTTCGGATAAATTGAAGGAAACTGATGCTAATAAAGAAAGTAACATTGATTCTGTTCCCAGTACGTCTGAAGCGACCGAGGCTGTTTTGTTGAACTGTGAGGCGCCGGGGGTGAGCCGGGCCGAGCCGGAGTCGGTGGTCATGGGGAAGGATCCCCCCGGTGAGAGGCTGGATGCTGCTGGCTTCGCTGAGGCTGGTTCAACCTCGATGCATCAAGAGCAGTCAGGTATGACACGCGTTGAAACAACTATTTGTAATGATGGAAAAGTGAATGGGATACAGTTTTCTGGGAACACAGAAGAAAAAAAATCATCTGATGGTGCAGAAAATATGACTTTGTCGTTGTTGCAGAGTGTATGTGAGGTGGACGGTGTTGTTACAGAGATGGAAAACATTTTGTTCAAAGTGCCCAAAAAAAGGAAAAAACCTGGTCAATTGCAGGATGAAAAAGCTTGCAAAAAAATGGATGTACAAGTTAGTGAGGATCAGGAGACTGAAAGTGATAGAGAGTTGTCTGACTCCAGTGTAGTGCTTTCTCAAAGTTCTCAAATTTGTGTTCAAGAATATTTCCCTGAAATCAAGCAGTTTGTTGAAAAAATTAGAAGCCTTAATGGCTGTTTTACTAATAGAGAAGTGTATCGTTTGAAGAAGATTGTGAGAAATTTAGACACGGGGTTGTATAATGATGTTTTTTTTTTTAATGAGTCATTTTTTAATGACTTGTGTGGTGGAGGGCTGTTTTTTCTTTTTTCTGCTTGCTTTTGTTATGAGTGAAGTATGCCTGGCTACCTTGAATGTGAACGGTGCCAGAGACATTAGGAAAAGAGCTATGTTGAATGAAGCGATGAAACAGAAGGACCTAGATGTTATCTTATTACAATAAACACACAGTGATGTAAAAAATGCTGCTGATTGGGCAGTTGCTGTTGCTGTTTTGTTTGCAAAAAGTTTTTGTCCAGTTTCATATGTTGTTGATAAAATCATTAAAGGCAGACTTTTAAAAGTAAGAGCTTGTTTCGAAAAAAAAAATGTTTTTTTTTTATGCTCCAACTGCTGCAGTTGAAAGGATGGTTTTTTTAGACACATTATGTTCTCTATTGCAAAACTGTTTTTCTGAAGAGTATTTATTTGGGGGGGGGGGGATTTTAATTGTACTGAACACATATTAGACAGAATCAATATTTAGAAATTGGGTTAAGGTTAGAATACAAGGGGCACTGGTCCAGTCAAGAGCCCAAATGGATGCACTGTCCTTTTTTTTTCAGCCTTGAGGAAAAGAATAGGCAAAGACGTTTAATTCAAGCTTTGCGTTCTGAGAATGGGGGAGGTTAGTAGAACCTGGTTATATTCGAAATAGAGCAGTTGGTTTTTATCAGAATCTATACAGAAGTGAGTCTGAGTTGGGGAACAATGAAGGAAATGCCTTTTTCACTTCTTTACCCCAGATGTCTGAAGAGGGTAATGCAGCCCTTTAAGGTGCGTTGAGCTTGGGAGAGTTGCATAAGGCCCTTCAAGGCATGGAGTCTGGGAGGGCTCCAGGAGTGGATGGTCTCCCAGTTGATTTTTATAAATCATTCTGGAAGGAGCTGGGAGTGAATATATTACAGGTACTCTCTTTTTGATGAACCCTTTAAAAATGGACTTTTCCATTACAAAAATCTTTTTAAAGTGTGTAGTTTGTTCCATATTCAAAAGACTGAAAGCTCATACTCTCTTCATTGGCTGTTAGAGGAACCTTTGATATTTGGAGCACGTCTGGATATAACAAACAATTGTAATTTAAATGGGTTCAGTTCTGCTCTCCAAAAATCCAGAGCTGTCACTTCAGAACAGATGTTGACTTTGGCTTGCTCAAATTTGGAGAACGCAGAGATGGGATAACAACATTTGGGTATTAGATCTGTTCGTCTTTATAACGCAGTACAAACTTCATAATCATCGGGAAGAAGGAGGTGGGAACTGGCAGACAATCAAAATGACAAACAAAATGACACAAAACAGTGCGGCAACCCCTCACGGACGACTGCCGCGCACAAACTAAATCAAAACACAAAATAAATCCAGGCCTGGTCCTCTCTCGTACTTCACTGTCGTCGCTCCTGTTTTATATCCTTCCATCTCCTCCTTGGGACTTGAGACCGGTGGGTCAAGCAGGTGTCACTCATTTCCAATCACTCCACCGGCACCAGCTTCACTTCACATCGCAACACCCTTTCCAAATCTTGGTTGGCTCTCTCGGTTTGACCATTGCTCTGGGGATGAAACCCTGAGGAAAGACTTACAGTCGCTCCCAGCAATCTACAAAACTCACGCCAAAATTCGGACAAAAACTGGGGTCCCCTGTCAGAAAACACGTCTGTCGGGAGGCCATGTAAACGAAAGACGTGATCTACAACGGTCAACGCTGTCTCCTTGGCTGAGGGTAATTTGGGCAAGGGAATAAAAAACTACCGTGTTGCCCTGAGAGGGCGGGAGGGCAGTAATAAAATCTAGTGTGACATGGCAGCGGTTGCCCATCAGTTACCCATCAGGGGGTCGATTGGAAGTCTTACCAGTGGCACAGACCGAGCAAGCCAAAACAAAACTGTGAATGTCGCGAGCCATAAGTGGCCACCAGAATCTTTGCTTGACCAAAAATTTAGTACGGTTAACTCCTGGATGACAAGCCACGTTAGAACAATGCCCCCACTGAATAACGTTGGACCTTAATCCCGGCACAAATAATCGATTCGGTGGGCACCCGGGCAGAGGCATTACCCCTTCTAAGGCCGTCTTAACCTTCGATTCGATCTCCCATGTGAGTGTGGAGACGAATAATGTCTCAGGTAAAATACACTTCTAAATTCTTGTGGTCAGTCCATACTATAAAAGGAACCCCCGAGCCTTCTAACCAGTTGCGCCATTCTTCCAATGTCATCTTGACTGCCAACAATTCTCGGTTACCAATATCATAATTACGTTCAGCAGGGGATAATCGGTATAAAAAAACGCCCACGGGTGCATCTTGTCGTCTGAGGGAGAACGTTGGGATAACACCACACCTACCCCCACCTCTGACGCGTCGACCTCTACCACAAACTGATGTGATGAATCAGGGGTGATTAAGATTGGGGCCGAAACAAAGCCTCGGCTGTGTCTGACCACCTGAACGTAGTTCTGGGGGAGGTCAAGGCGGTCAGAGGTGCGGCTAGTTGGCTGAAGTTGCGAATAAAACACCGGTAGAAGTTGGCGAACCCCAGAAACCTCTGTAGGGCCTTACGGGAATCTGGACTTGGCCACTCTACCACAGCCTTAACCTTCTCGGGATCCATGCGTATTCCCTCAGTCGACACGATATATCCAAGAAACGGAACAGACTGTGCAGGAAAAGCGCATTTCTCCGCCTTGACAAAAAGCCCATTCTCTAGCAACCTCTGAAGCACTCGTCGAACGTGCTGCACATGTTCCTGGAGAGAAGAGGAAAAAATCAATATGTCATCCAGGTAGACATATATGAATTGATCGACCATATCTCGCAGCACATCGTTGACGAATGCCTGGAAGACCGCTGGGGAGTTGGACAGCCCGAAGAGCATGACCAAGTATTCAAAGTGCCCCCTGGGGGTGTTAAAAGCGGTCTTCCATTCATTCGCCCCCCCCTAATACGGACCAAATGATAAGCATTATATAAGTCCAATTTCGTGAAGATCGACGCTCCCTGCAACCTCTCGAAGGCTGAAGACATCAACGGCAAAGGGTATGTATTCTTTATCGTGATGTTGTTCAGTCCCCGGTATTCAGTACAAATTCGCAGAGACCCGTCTTTCTTCCCCACAAAAAGAACCCCGCCCCCGCTGGAGAAGAGGAAGGGCAGATGAACCCCGAAGCTAGAGAATCAGAAATATATTTCTCCATAGCCTCCCTTTCTGGAACAGAAAGTGAATATAATTTGCCTTTAGGCGGAGACTTACCTGACAGTAAATCTATGGCACATAGGGACGATGCGGAGGGAGAGAAGCAGCACGAGACTTACTGAACACTTCCTTCAGGTTGAGACCCTTAGTGCCAGCACAATGAGTCCATTGAGTAAGGTCGGAAGGTCCAGGGGCGTAGATCTCCTTCTGGACACCTGCGCCACCAAAGCATGGACAGCGCGACCAGTGTCGTTAAGATTCCGTTCCTGGGAGTCCATCCTTCGAGCACTTCCATGGGGGGGTCAGATCGTTCTGTCACGGCATATAAAGGACAGAAAGCAAGTTGCAAGTAACAGTCTTTATTAGAGACGTAACGTCAGGCTGGGTTGGTGGTGGGTGGCGCAGGAACCTCGATGGCAGCACAGACCGGTGAGAAGGTGATTGAGTGCGCAGGTGAGTGATGATGAGGGATCCGGGTGATGATGGTGTAATGCACAGCGACCGAACAGGAACAAGACACAAGGAGGAATGCTGAGCAGATGGGACACAGACAAGGATCATGGAGGACCTCAAACAACGATCTGACAAACAAGAGATGAAAGACAGGGCATTAAATAGGCTGATGTAATGAGCTGCAGCGGTAACGCCCACATGAAACAATCTACATGACGTAACATGAGACGAACAGGGAAACAGTGCATTCATGAACCGTGACATATATACCAGTAAGAAAAGGAAAATAGAGCAAAAGCCTTGCCAAAGTATCACTGAGGTTTTTTTTTAATGTTGGTGAAATCAAGAGTGGTGATTGATTTTATGAAACAATGGATGACTTGTCTACTTTTGAGATGATTTGGTGTTGTAGTGGAGCATTGTGTGTTGTTTCTGAAGTATTCTTCCGATTTATTCTTTGTAATGCCCCCCCCCCCCCATTTTTTTTGGGAGGCTTGAATGTATTTGTTATGCTGTGTTGCTTTAAAGTGTGTTGGTTAGTTTTTTTCCCTACTTTTGTAATAGTTGTGTGAATTATTGTGAATAAAGTTTTTTTTTTCACAATTAAATTCTCTCGCTCGCTCTCTCTCTCTATCCATGCCTTCCTTGCGTTGGCATCTATGTTTAATGTGTGTATGTTTGCGTTTAGTCTGATGTTCCATGTTCACCTATAGTGTAGTTTAATAAAAATCCATATGTATTCACACTTGGTTGTCTGTGTTTGCTGCCCATGGGACAAGGTCACTTTAACGGTCTGGTTTTGTTACATGCTCTGGGAGCAATGCATTAGTAGTAAAATTACTTTTCGTAGCCAGATAAATAATTTAACTTAGAGTCGATAAACGATTAACACTGTCTACCATGCGGACGAATAAATCATTTTATTGTACTATTAATGCTATAATGCTACATGTAAATCCTGTATATGAATGTAGTTATTAATAAACTGTTATGATTAATTATGTTCATCTCACTTTGAGCTAATTTGTTACACTAGGACATATCCTTGTGGCACTCCATATTCACAGCTGATAAATGAGATGACTCCCCATTTAAATAATCAAAATGGTAGCCATTGGACAGGTAGGATCTAAACCATCTTAGAGCCGGTATAGTTTTGTAATCTATCTATGAGTATGTCATGATCTATGGTGTCGAACGCAGCACTAAGATCAAGTAAAACTAGCAACGAGATGCAGCAGTAATTTTAACAGTTGCAGGTTCTGTGCTATGGTGGGGCCTGAAACCTGACTCAAATTATTTATACAGATCGTTTTGTGCAGGAAGGAGCTCAATTGAGCATACACAACTGTTTCTAATTTTAGACATAAATGGAAGATTTTAAATAGGCCTATAAATTTGCCAGTTCACTTGGATCTAGTTGTGGTTTCTTAATAAGATGCTTAATAACCACCAGCTTGAATGGTTTAGGGATGTGACATAAAGATAACAACAAGTTGATAAAATTAGAGAAGCTGTTTGTAGCAAAGTTCGTGGGAGGAAAGGAAGAGGACAAAGGTGTCGGCTGGACTGCTGACAGGTTTATTAATAACGAAAATAATTAAAAGTTTACGAATACCCAAACGGTGACTTTTATTCTGACACGGTCGTGTAACACTTTCGGTTTACTCCTTCCGGTTTCCGTTTCCGGCATGGGTCAGCAGTCCGTCTCTCTCTCGCTTGCTTCCGTCTCTACTGGCGTTTTATACTCTCTCCACGCCAATTACTGGAACAAGAAACAGGTGATGATAATTTTTGCCCAAACCACTCACTTACCGCTCGTCTCCTGATTCTCTCTCCCGCTGCAGACTTCGCTAAACCACGCCTGCCACACGGTTCTTCTGCTAGAGGTAACAACTCTTTCAGTATTTAGTGGGTACAGGATCTAATAAACATGTTATTGGTTTAGATGCAGTGATAAGTTTATTTAGCTCTTCCTGTCCAATAGTTGTAAAGCACTGAAGTTTGAATTTGATGGATGAAATTAAAGTATTATATGCTGTAGAATTCTAAATTTGTTATTGTATTTCTGATGTTATCTATTTTATTACTGAAAAAATTCATAAAGTAATTTCTATTAACCATTGATGGAATATTTAAATTTGGTGGCATCTGGTTATTTGTTAATCTAGCCACTGTGTTAAATAAAAACTTTATATTGTTTTGGTTATTTTCAATGAGATTGTAGACATGCTGTCACAGTGTCTGGTTCGTGTTTCCCTGGGTGTCCACTAGATGGCTTACTTCCCCATATCGTTACCCCACTTCAACAACTGCATTTCCCACAAGCCTTTGTCTGGACTTATCACTGTTAATTGCACACAGCTGTTCCCACTTACATTGTTTGCACCTGCCTATTTATACCCTGGTTGTTTCTGTCATTGTTATGGAGTCCTTGTTTAATGTCACCCTGTTATTTCGTGTTCCCTAGCTTATGTTCGTGGATCTTGTTTTGGACTGCTTACCTGGATTTTGACCTTTGTCTTGCTGGATTGATGATTTTGGATTACCCCAATAAACTCTGAGTTTGGATCTACCTGTTTGTGTGCGTCCCGTGACACATGCTCAGCCCTGGCAGTTTTTAGGGCCTGTCTATAGCTGGACTTACTTTTTTCCATGCAATTCTAAAAACTTGTTTGCTTTCAGTACTTCACTCATACTGCGTATTGGAAAAAGCTCCTTTTTTCCTTGATACTGAAGCCTTTTTTCAATAACGCAGTGCAAGTGCACTGCCATTTTTTTAATCCGTTAAACTTTTTTAAACCAATGACAGTGCTGCGTAGCTGTGCGAGCCTGTGGCGATGCAGCACGCCAATGCCCACCAAATGGGCAGGGCGAATGGCTATACAAGCAGGCAAATCGCCAGCAGAAATCAGATCTTACTCCTTCAGCGATGACTTCACTTCGCTGGATCTCTACTGAACGCCGTCGCCTGGAACGAGCTCTCGCCATCGAAGAGGCACTGCAGCAGACCAGCTGAGATCACTTGCAACGCCGGCTCTATCGCAGACAGCCGTTCTCTAGCGCCGTTCCTGAGCCGCCCCGCTTCCCGCCACTTCTCAGCAGATCTCCTGCCGCCATCCGACAATTCTAAAAGAACAATTTCTAGTGGTTTTCACCATTCTAAGAGAGCGTTTCTAACATCGTTTTCATGGTGGCGGCATCTGAGCAAATGCCACACCACAGCTGTGGCACATGCAGAGCCCCTCTGCATGATGATGACGGCCACGGTGAGTACGTCTTTTGCCTGGGAAAACCCCACACTGATGCGGCGAGACTTCATGATGATTTTGTGAAAGCATGAGTCTCACCTCTCTGCACTCACGAATCACTTTCTTTAATGAAAGCGGTCGACGCCAGAGTTGGGATGGATGCCGAGCTTTTCCGCATCCTCTCCATAGCCGTCGTGGAACTTGACTGAGACTGGGCTCCCCCAGAAGAGCCAATGCGCAGCAGACTGGACGAGTGGTACCTGCCAGGACACCACCCCCTTCTCGGCCTGCTTATGCACTACCTCCTCTGCAGCTCTCACTTCAGTGGATGGCTCTCAGGAGAAGAACTATGAGCAAATGCTGCCCCTGCTGTGGCTACTCACCTCTGCCATCAGACGCTCCATGGACAACCTGATTGTGCCTTGGAACCTTGGATGAACCCTGTTTGGTTCAGTCGTTGAGTACCCCTACATGCGGTTTCCAGAAGGACCGTGCTCTCAACAGATGCATCAAACCTGGGTTGGGCCGCTTTGTGCAAGGGCAGACCAGCATCGGCTCATGGTCACACGAGGAGAGCCATCTCCATATCAAATCCCTTGAGATGCTGGCAGTGGAACGAGCACTTCAATCATCTCAGGGGATCCTGAAGGAATGCCACATCCTAGTCCTGTCGGACAGCATGACAGTGGTGTCCTACATAAATTACCAAGGCGGCCTTTCTTCCAGCTGTCTCTGCGCACTGGCAAAGCACTTCTTGGAATGGGCATTACCCAGGCTGCAATCGTTCAAGGTGATGCATATACCTGACAAGACAATATACCTGGGAGCAGACATCCTATCCTTGGATCAATGTGCCCTCGGACGAGTGGATGCTCCATCCCCATCTGGGAGATTTTCAGGAAGGCAGAGGTCGACATCTTTGCCTCAAATAGCAACTCTCATTGCCCAACCTATTTTTTTAAGGACACAGATGTGCTGGCCCACGACTGGCCCAGCCTCCTTCTTTATGCTTTTCCTCCGATCGCTCTGATCCCTCAGGTCATCAGATGAGTCAGGGAAGACAAGCACAGAGTCCTCATGGTGGCCCCACTCTGGAGGAACAAAGTTTGGTCCTCGGAGCTATTCAGGCTTTCCATGCAAGCCCCATGGCCGAATCCCCTGAGGCGGGACCTCCTCTCTCAGGCGAACAGGACAATCTGGCATTCACAGCCAGAACTCCGGGCTCTGCACCTATGGTCCCTCAATGGGAGCCTTTAAGCCCTTCCTGGGGACGTGCTACACACCGTTGCTCAGGCGAGAGCCCCGTCTACAAGACGCCTCTATGCCCAGAAATGGTCAGTCTTCGTTGACTGGTTCTCAGCACGAGACGAAGACCCTGTTGAGTGTGAAGTATCTCTGATACTGTCATTTCTCAAAGGGTCTCACCCCTTCCACGCTCAAGGTGTATGTAGAAGCCATGGCAGCATTTCATGGCTCAGTACGTACACGGAAATCTGACCAGCTTTTTGTCTGCTTTGGTGGCCCCACCAAGGTGTCTTCGGTCTCAAAGCAGCGCCTCTCGCGTTGGATAGTCGACACTATCACTCTGTGTTCACCCTTGAGTGCCCCATAGAAGAGCCCACTGCACTAGAGGGATTGGCTCTTCATGGGCCTGGTCTAGTGGTGTCTCTATCAAGGACATATGTGAGGCAGCCGGCTGGTCCTCGCCATCCACTTTTGTCAGATTCTATAACCTGGACATCCTGATCTTGCATGCTCAGGTCCTTTTGGTATGATAATGACGGCCTCTATCAGACTCCATGATAATGCCACCTCCAGGGAGCTAGCTCCCTCTTAGCAGTGTAGCATAAAGGGTTCGATGGCTTCGGTCCTTTCACTTGTCCCCTGGACCCCTAGGTGTCCAAGATAAGTTTTGTCGTTCCCTCCCGAGGCACGGCGCGGATGAATTCGTTCCCCATACGCAGTATGAATGAAGAATCAAAGGGGAACGTACTCAGTTACAAATGTAATCTAGGTTCCCTTAGATATGGAAAGAGTTATAAGTTGTGACGCAAGGCTGTGGCTTCAGTGTCGTCGCTTCAGTCGTATGACTTGATTTCCTCTGGCGATTTGCCTGCTTATATAGCCATTTGCCCCACCCATTTTGGCAGGCTTTGCCGCGCTGCATCACCACAGGCTCACGCAGCTACGCAGTGCTCTCATTGGTTTAAAAAAGTTTAACAGATTAAACCAATTGCAGTTAAGTAACACTGTGATATTGAAAAAAAGGCTTCAGTATCAAGGAAAAAAGGAGCTTTTCCCCATACGCAGTACTCGCTCCGTGTCTCAAGGTTACATTCGTAGCAGAGTAAGTTTTTTCTCCATTTGCACTCAAGACTACGAGTTTCTTTCTTTCTTGATTATTACTGTTATACCATGGCACAGTAAATTTTTCTCTAATCTTATTCAATTTGATTGAGGCAACAGCTTCTAATGTATTAGAAAAATAATGCCAATGTTGACAGTCATTTTGTCTAGTTCATGTGTATTTTTGGGTACACAGAGCAGTTGAGTTAAATCAGACAGGTGTTATTTGCGAATTTGTCTTTGGTGGCTGGAACAATAATTCTGCCCAGACGGTAACGCTGAGCCATATAGTTAATATGAGTGATACGCAGCATGCACGATACAAGAAAATGGTCATTAACATCATCACTTTGAGGTACGATATCTATATCAGTAAGATCGATTCCATACGATACAATTAAATCTAGTGTATGATGAGTGGGCCCGGTGACATTTTGCTTGATTCTTAAAGTTTATTAGGTCAGTAAACGCAAGTCCTAATGCACCTATTCTTAACCATAGGGCCGTGGCCCACGCTTGGGCCATGAGCTCCACCTGGAGGGCCACAAAAAACTTAAATTTTTCACCTGTGGGCCGCGGGACCAAACAAGTTATCAATTGAAGACACCAGAATGATAGTTACAATACACCATCCCACCACTAGTGGCAGTGATGATTCAGTTAGTTGTTTAACAAGCGCTAATAAGCAGAAGACACTCAGTTGACGTAGAGCATGTAGCAAAAGTTATGGAGAAATCTTTAAAGTGGAAAAGGGGAAACCAAAGTTGTGTCAACCCGCCCCAAAAGTCAAGATTTTGCCGCAAATACAATCCTGACTTCATTATGTATGTATTTCTGAATGGAGGTGACGAGGCACAGCCGAGAGCCCGGTGTGTGGAGTGTGGGATAATGCTATCCAACGAAACACTGAAGCCTTCAAAACTAAATCGGCATCTTGAAACCAAACATCCATCGGTTGTGGGTAAGTCGGTGGAATTTGGGAAAGAAAGAAAAGAAAATGGGCTTCAGATGCAGAAAAGGTCTGTTGTGTTACTGACTGGAAATTCTAAATGCACTTTGAAAGCCAGCTACCTCGTAGTCAGAAGTGTGGCAGATACTAAGAAAGCATTCACGTTTGTGAAGGAGTTGGTTTTACCTGCTACCTCCACTTTGGGAAGTCGTGGCCTAGTGGTTAAAGAGTTTGACTCCTAACCCTAGGGTTGTGGGTTAGTCTCGGGTCTGCAATACCACAATTTAGGTGCCCTTGAGCAAGGCACTGAACCCCCAACTGCTCCCTGGGCACCGCAGCATAAATGGCTGCCCACTGCTCTGAGTGTGTTTTCACAGTGTGTGTGTTCACTGCTGTGTGTGCGCACTTTTGATGGGTTAAATGCAGAGCACGAATTCTGAGTATGGGTCACCATACTTGGCTGAATGTCACATGACTGTAGATATGTGCTGTGAGATGATCAGAAAGGCTGCTGCAAAAAAGCCATACAAAAATGTAGACTGCTGAAACAATTATCAAATTATTTTGCAGATTATAAAGCTATATTTTTACATTTGCAATTTATTTCAATTTTCATTGACAACTTATTTATTTAATTTGAAAAGTATTATTTTGAATTTATCTATTTTAGCAACACAATTTATTGTTTTAATGTTATTTATTTTTTATTTATATACATTTAAAAAAGAAATTGTAAAATTTGTCAAATCTTACTGATTTTTGTGTTATATACCTTACTTGAGCCTTTAAATTTGTTCTTGATGAAGATTGATTTGTTCCATGAATTGTTTGTTGTGTGTTTGGCATCTTGTTGTATGTGCAGGTTTACATACACATGAATAATAAACTGTTAAACAGCAAATGGATTTCATTTAGTTATTGAATAAATTAAACAAAGGGCGAGATCAATAAACCAATACAGTGCTAATATTTGAATGGGCCATGGGCCACTTTGTACTGTAAAAATGTGCCCCGACATCAAAAAGGTTAAAGGGTTAGTTCACCTAATAATCAAAATTATGTAATTAATAACTTACCATCATGCCGTTCCAAACCAGTGAGACCTCCGTTTATCTTCGGAACACAGTTTAAGATATTTTAGATTTAGTCTGAGAGCTCTCAGTCCCTCCATTGAAGCTGTGTGTACGGTATACTGTCCATGTCCAGAAAGGTAAGAAAAACATAATTAAAGTAGTACATGATCCATCAGAGGGTCAGTTAGAATTTTTTGAAGCATCAAAAATACATTTTGGTCCAAAAATACAAAAACTACGACTTTATTCAGCATTGTCTTCTCTTCCGTGTCTGTTGTGAGAGAGTTCAAAACAAAGCAGTTTGTGATATCCGGTTCGCGAACGAATCATTCGATGTAACCAGATCTTTTTGAACCATGTCACATGGATTACTTTGATGATGTTTTTCTTACCTTTCTGGACATGGACATTATACCGTTCACACAGTTTCTTTTGAGATTTAACTTGAAATTTTACTAAAGATGGAAGCTAGGGTTGTTACAAGGAGGAAACGGACGAAGGGCACCGCGCCTATTACTGAGGATTTACAGCAGGACAGCCGAAGCTGCTCTCCGGTCCATAAGGCTGAGGGGGAAGAAATGGAGGAGGTTAGCTTGGAGAAGGTACTAACCGAACTGAGAGATTTTAGACGTGAAAACAAGCAACAGTTTTTGGAGATACAACAAGACTTGCACAAGACAAGTGATAGGCTGGATGAATCTGAGGGTCGAATTGAGGAGGTAGAAATGGCCTTGCAGGCGGCATCATCACTACTTACACAACTTTTACAATGCCAGGACAATATGGAGGCTAAACTTATTGAGCAAGAGGGTTGCGCACGCCGAGAAAACATAAGGATTTGGCAGAATGGACTAGTGCAATATAACAAAATTGATCTTTTATCTCCCTATTTAACTCTGATCATCTGAATTGCCTAGCTCTTTTTTTCTGGACACAATATGATATACCATATTTTCCGCACTATAAGGCGCACTTAACTTTAATTTCCTAAAAAAACTACAGTGCGCCTTATAATCCGAAGCGCCTTATATATGGATCAAGGCGCTCTGTCAAAATGTTGACATTCCCTTTAGCACAGCTCCATCTAGTGGATGCATAACGCAAACCTAGTCAAACGTTTGACTGCAGTATCTTCTATTCTATGCTCCTTATAATCCGGTGCGCCCTATATATGAAAACAGTTATAAAATAGGCCATTCATTGAAGGTGCACCTTATAATCCGGTGCGCCTTATAGAGCGGAAAATACGGTAATTTAACAAAACTACAATTTGGCAGCTTTCAGCAAATTGGCAGACTGTTGTGGTGAAGGCGGCTAAATATGGTCGATAACTGTTGTGCACCAGGTTGCACAAATAAATGAGGGAAAAAGAAAGGTACGTCATTTTACCGCATTCCTAAAGATGCGGAAGAGGTGAGCTAAGTGGATCAGCGCCATTAAAAGAGCCAGAAGCAAGCCTGAAACAAGACTGAAAGATGGCCCCCCCCCCCCCCCCCCTATTTATTTTGTAGGGAGAAAGAGTGATAATCCTTTGAGTCCAGACTTTGTTCCATCTATTTTCAACTACATTCCATCTCCAGAGAAGAGGAAAAGAAAAATGAGACTGGAGGTTTTCAACAGACGACAGAAAACGAAGCTACAGAAGATTGAGCAGACAAAGCTATCTGTGAAAGCCATCCCTCCCAGGTGAATAAATCAAAGTTTCTTAACCTGTTCAACCCCACTTCACCAAAAAGTTTTTGCACAATTCATTGTAGGTTTAATAACACCCAATGAGCTAAAAACCATAACATCTATGACTGGTTTGAAATCATCACACACCTCTACCGACTTGCATTTGGCAGAAATTGACTATGCATGTGACTGTCACGGTCAATGTCAATATTTATCTAGTAGGCTATCGATAATATTATGATGTAAATGTGCTATAAAAATAAAATTTACTTATCTATTATTTACTAGCTAGTATATACTGCAGAAAATAGAGAGTGATTGACAGAAAAATTACAAACTGTCATCAGTTGTGTATACACATACTCTTAATCTACTACTTTTGTGTTTTCACCAGAGCATCAACCGATTGCAGACCAAACTCCCACCACAGAGCCTTTGAAGGAATCTACCCATGAAGAACCTGGAAATGATGTCCAGCCTGTTCTCCATGAGGATGATCCAGCAACTCCACCATGCAGCACTGAAACCTGTGGTAAACACATCCAATCTCTTGAGCAAGAATGCCAAGCTCTGAGGACTGAAAATGTTGTTGAAGGAAAAAATGAATAGGACTACACTGAATGAAATGAGCTTGCATAACGATGATAAAAGGGTTAATACTCTCACTGGTTTTTCAACATATTCAATTATCATGACAATTTTTCATATTGTGGAAACTTTTCTCAAACTTAAATCTTGTTTAACATGTTTTCAGCAGTACATGTTAACTTTAATGAAGCTTAGAATGAACTTGTCCTTTGAATTTTTGGCTTTTTATTTTGGCATTGACTCAACCACTGTTTCAAAGCGCTTCAAACACTGTATTAGTGTGATGCATTGTAGACTGGTGCCAAGTCTAGTGTTGTGGCCTGACAGAGAATACTTAGGAAAATCTCTTCCATATGCATTTCGAAACAGTAGCTTTGAAAAGACAGTTTGCATTATAGATTGTTTTGAAATATTTCTAGAGAAACCCAGTAGATTGCTAGCCAGTGCTCAGTGTTACTCCTCATACAAATCACACCACACAATGAAATATTTAATTGCAATTTGCCCTCAAGGTTCCATTTGTTTCATTTCCACTGGATGGGGAGGTTGCACAAGTGATAAGTTCATCACAGAACAAAGTAACTTTTTATCTCATTTGCTCCCAGGGGACGTAGTTTTAGCAGACAGGGGTTTCCTGGTTAAAGAGTCCATTTAGAGATGCCAAGCTGAATTAAAGATTCCAGCATTTACTCGTGGAAGGATTAACAGTTTCACAGACATAGTCAGAGAAAATTATGTTACCTACCTTGACAAGATTGTGAGCATATGTTGCGCACTTACAAATGTGTCTGAATCTGTGGTGCCCTTCCAGTGATGGGATGTACAGTAAATTGAACTGATGTGACTGGCCACAGATGTGCTCAACCAGGAAATAAACCTTTTTGACTCACTTTTGATCATTTTGATCACTCGCTATTCTGATGCCATCACATTCTGTTTACAGATCAAGCTGCACATCCACCCATTCTAACTGAGTTCCACTCAAGCAGATATTTGTTCTGGAGTGTTTGATATGAATGACCTACCCATGTTTAATAACCTTGATTGCTACAACTTAATACTAATGATGGGAAAGAGAACAACATTGGTTTAACAACTTTTTATTCATAAATAAGAGAGTACAGTATCAGCTACTACTATTAACTAATTTCACAGTCTCCTCACTAAGGTTTTTTTCTTTTTTGGGCATTGATTACTTTTCGGCAGCTGGGACATACCCTCTGTTTTGGGACCCTTTTCATGTGAAGGCAGGTTTGGTGAAACTTTTTAACTGAACAAAAACCTGATGCACAGACAAAAATGTTCCCTGCTTCTGGCTCACGGCAGTAGCGCCACTGTTGTTGACACGAGGATGAATCCAGCTTCTTATTCGCAGCTTCTTATTGACGCTATCCGTGTCACCTTAAATGACGCGAACTTCCACGTTTGCTGGCTTCTTATTGACGCTCGACTTAGGGACCGTGCGGTTTCTCTCTTTTTCGCGTTTTTTAACGGAATTGTGTTACTTCTGTGTCTATTTTCAGAATAAAAGAATATATATTTTTTTTAATGCAAATAACACTGATATCAGTGAAAATGGACTGTAAAAATATAAAGGCACATAATTAGGCTACAGTATTCTTTAATAATTGTACATGTCATCAGGTCAATTTAGGGACCATTTTTCTCTTATTTACACTTTTTAGGGACCCTGATTATATTGTAGGCATATCTATTTTCAGAAAAGAATAATACACTATTTTGAAAGGTAAATAACAAATAATAATAACCTAAAATGACTGTAAAAAATATAATGAGGTCTATACATCAATCTTTAATTATTGCAAATAACATAATTTGAATGTATTTAAAAATAAATATATTGAATACTTTTTTTTTTTTAAATTAGGCTACAAATGAAAATGTAACAAAGTAACCAGAGATTATGCTCCAGCTTGGATCCAGCCCCTTATGAAGACTTCAGACACATTTGAAGAGATGAAACCTATCCTGCAAGGACTCCAGAACATCAAACATGGATGATTATAAATAAATGATAATTTTATCATTGCTTTAAACTGCACATTAATTGTTGCTTAAAATGCATGCGTTTCTAAATACTAATTTGTTCTAATAACTGTACTTTCTGATATCTAATAAAATCCTACTGTGGTTTTGTAACAGAAATCTGCGTTTTCTGTAAAGCTGCTTTGAAATATTTATTGTGAAAAGTGTTATACAAATGAATGTATGAATTAAATTTAATTGACTTGAAAGAGCCATTGAATTTTTACTGTACATTTTAAAGTTAAGGACCCAATCCGACAACACAAAAGTGTTATCACATTGTTGGCCCATTTGGGGGTGTTTCACTGATGCTTTATCCTGCATCTGTGCTTGAATATAATCATACACAATTTCAGATATTTATACTGAAGAATTTTGAAATTATGAACCCATGAAATGGGCCAAAATTACCCATTACCCATTGGGGGATATCTCAGCTGCCTTTGAGGGTACGTTAAAAGTTGCACTGGGGCCTTATACCCATTGTGCTTGACTGTCACCATAAACAAATATAGACATTTTTAATGTAGCATTGTGAAGTTAGTAGAGCTACTACTCTAACGAAAGTTAGACAGTTTTACAGTTTTTACTGTAGATTTTTTTTTTATGAATTTTTAAACTTGGCACTTTATACAATGTACAATAATCCGCCTAATGTATTTTCTCCCCATTTCGCCGCGCTTTTTCTCAGCCGCCTCAGAGGGTGTGTTAAATTGGATATGATCCCATTATAGTAAAGCTACGACTCTAACAAAATACAAATCTTCAGCAGTTTTTACTGTAGCATTATTTTTGTAGGAGTTTTTGAACTTGACACAATACACAATGTACAATCCGCCTATTGCATTTTCTGCACAATTCGCGGCGCTGTTTCTCAGCAACCTCAGAGGGTGCGTTAGATTGGACATTATCCCGTTAGACTAGAGCTACTACCCTAACAAAATTCTAATTTTAACCAGTTTTTATTGTGGAATTATTTTTTTATGAAGCTTTAAACTTGGCACTTTACACAGTGCACAATGAACCGCCTAATGTATTTTCTGCCCATTTCGCGGCGCTGTTTCTCGGCCGCCTCAGAGGGTGTGTTAAATTGGACATGATCCCATTATAGTAGAGCTATTACTCTAACGAAATACAAATTTTAAGCAGTTTTTACTGTAGAATTATTTTTTTATGAATTTTTGAACTTGACACAATACACAATGTACAATCTGCCTATTGCATTTTCTGCACAATTTGCGGCGCTGGTTCTCTGCAACCTCAGAGGGTGCGTTAGATTAGACATTATCCCGTTAGACTACAGCTACTACCCTAACAAAATCCAAATTTTAAGCAGTTTTTACTGTAGAATTATTTTTGTATGAATTTGTGAACTTGACACATTACACAATGTACAATCCGCCTATTGCATTTTCTGCACAATTTGCTGCGCTGTTTCTCGGCAACCTCAGAGGGTGCGTTAAATTGGACATTATCCCGTTAGACTAGAGCTACTAACCCTAACAAAATCCAAATTGTAAGCAGTTTTTACTGAGGAATTATTTTTTTATGAAGCTTTAAACTTGGCACTTTACATAGTGCACAATGAAACGCCTAATGCATTTCCTGCCCATTTCGCGGCGCTGTTTCTCAGGCGCCTGAGAGGGTGCGTTAAATTGGACATTATCCCGTTAGACTAGAGCTATTACTCTAACAAAATCCAAATTTTAAGCGTAGGAGCACAGCTAACGTTACTTTGGCGGAGTGATTAGCGCAGCACACGAGACGCCCTGTTGATAGTTCCGTAAACAAAACAAATGTGACTAACTAGCTAGACGTGACTCGTGATCATGGCTGACTTTGAGGAATTGTCAGACTCAGAGGAATTTTACTGTGTATCAAACCAAGATCCAGAACCATATAGTTTTGAGCCAGAATACACAGACGAGGAGTTACAAACTTTGGAAGCTGTAAGACGAAGGGAGAATCAGAACGAACACGGACTGGTGGTGTAAATGTGGAACATGACAACCTATGCCCACAGAAACCAAGTGCCTTTGTTGTAATGAATGGGACCGGGTATTACCATCAATGTCAAGGCTTGATCACAATCAAAATATTTGCGTCACTACTACGGAAGATTTCTCTGCCCTAATACACCCGGCAGTTGTCTTTTTTTTCCCCATTGTATAGCCATTGCATACAGTGTGTCTCAATAATAACAATAAAGGGGATACACGGAGCCCCTATTCACGTAATAGTGTCACTACTAAGGTTATATTACTAGCATGGCACTGTTACAGTATGGCTAATGTTAGTCATCTCAAAACATAACGGAACACTTACCGCAGCAACAGGTGATCCAATTTGTCCTGCCTTTATTTTCGATGGGATGGCTGTATCCTTTAGCACACGTTTCATGGTCCTTGTGGCAACTTGCATTTTTTCAAAATAGTCGTCTACAGTTAAATGTTCAGAGCAAACAAAATACTTCGTGATGGTGTTTACAGGTGTGTTTGGATCTATGTTGTTTATGAGCGTTTTTGGTTGGAATTCTATGAAACATCATAGTATTTACCTGGTCTCCCCTGTATATTGTCGCAGTTCTTTACAATACAGCGAACACCCATGATTGTACACTATAAATCTACTATCTAGTAATTGCTGACTTTATTACTCCAACTCTGAGCGAACTCTCTTCTCCTCACCACGGTGCGTCTCGGGTGCTGCACTAATCACTCCGCCCAAGTAACGTTAGCTGTGCTCCTACGCCTAGTGAGAATATAGTTCCCAGTATTCATACGATTAAAAATGGTCTCTGTCTCATATAGCCTTGTTATTTGTACACTCTGTGACTATTAAGATCACAACATGTAAATAGGAAAATGTTTGCATTATTTTGTCACTTATTGGGATTACTATGCTACCAGTATCCATTTACATCCAGTCTTTGTGCTAAGCTAGGCTAGCGGTGGGTGCGTCAAATAACACTTACAGAACGCACAGAAATGAAAAAGGTATGTATGGACTTATCTAACTCTGGGGGATACTGTGAATAAGCTAAAGTCCCAAAAAGTCGGAGTGTTCCTTTAAAAAAAAAAGTTCTGACGGTGTTGACAAAAACCCAGGACACAAGTTAAATCATCTTAAAACTACAATAAATCAGTTTTTCAGTTGTAACTTTTGATGCTCATTAATTAATAACTGAATTACTTACACATAGTAAATATAACATTTAATTTAAAAATACTTTTAATTGTTTTTAAACTATTGTAATATAATGACGCCTGCTTCCTGGACAAGGGTTTTTACAGACACTGGTCACATAAAATATCATTTGGAATTAAAAACATTTATAAAATGACATGAAATAATATTTAGTTGTGCTTTCATTATCCTTTTTAGTTTTCTGGTTAAGTGTATGTGTAATATTAAGTAAAAAAATTTTACCCACAAACTGTGTTTTATCTAGTGGACATGTTTTGTCCCTGATCTCAAGAATCACTGATATATATATATATATATATATATTCTAAACCAGTGGTTCCCAACCTTTTTCAACTCGCAGCCCACACAACCAAACACATATGTTTATGCGGCCCACTGCAAAAACATTTACTGACCCCGCTACTGTTGGGTTAATAACTTAGTACTTAGAAGCTAGATTGGCAATGAACAGAAAATAACTCGGGCTGGCACCGCTTGGCACAACTGCTGTTGTTCTGTAGCATACGCAACAAAAATATTTAAGATAAATTGGCGGTTTATTCTTAAACCAGTCAGCGAGCTCGAATAGTGTAAGCATAGTTACAGTTTAATATAATTTTTTTCTTATTTAATTATATATATGAAATTGTTATTATGTTACAACTTAGACATTTTTACATATATGGACAATATTATTATTTCTTTTAATAGTAATTGGCGGCTCAGTCAGAGATCTGGTATTAATAGTAGATATTACCAAAACAGGTAATTATATTTATTTGAATAATAACATAGATATAAGGAAAACTCGCTCACTCGATTTTGTAATATTCTTTAATTTTGTAGACCGTATGAAAAGGTGCATTTCTATCAAAGGCAGATCCATGTGGAGACAGCGTCGGCATTCTGTAACTTCATATTTGCACCCGACATTGACTCAGAAAGCACTAGTTTATTAATAAATAATTAAAATGTCTTTCCCGACACTGTCAGCACTCATCCACCACAGCACCATAAAAACCACACACACGCACCCAGTCATTGTCCGGTCACGTTCGCGACAAGATCATTCCTGTGCGCTAACTATTTGGACTAACTCCTCTTTACCTTCTCTCCAATGATTACCTCCGAAGACTCTTCTTCCATCTTCTCTCCAAGGATTGCCTCCAAGATCCTCCAAACCCCTATGGTGCGTGTGTGTGGTCACTACCTTCCCGGCACGGATCCCAACACCCATCCACTCCTCACTTCCCGCTCCTCTTCTTGTGTCTATTCAATAAATACTAACTTCATCTGTTACTCCTCTTTCTCCAAATGATCCGTAACAGCGACTAGTTGACTTGAACAGTCTTTAGTAGAGGGCAGACCTACGCTACTTAGCACAAGGAAATGCTCCATTTAAATAAACAAAAACAAAACCTATAATTACATTAATGAAAAGTGCGATAGCTGCAAATCACGTCGTTATTGCACTGCACGAGTCAAATTTATTTTTTATCACCCTAATTATAGCCTACCTTCCGAAAGATATATTTCAATTACTTTCAAAAAGTGATGGGGACAATATCGACCCTGGCAAAAAGTGGTGGGGACATGTTCCACCCGTCCCACCAGCAAATTATGCCTATGCACTCTCATAACCATCTAAAACCTTTTTTTCATTTGTACCCCATAAAGTTAACATTGCATTAATGTATCCATATTGGATATGATGGTTATATGGATCATAAACAATTGCTAGCCATTAATGCACAATTGATCGTAAAATGCTATGGAACAGCAAATCTGTAGACCGCATAATAGCGCAATGTTCTTACTATGAAACAGGGCTCATATTTAATTAAATCACAGACTTTTGAAATGTAACCATCACAAGCTATATGGCAGTTACCCCTCCCCCACCCCTCATGCTTTTTATGACCGGAAATTACAAATAATATTAAAAATAATAATTATCTATGAATTTACTTTTTATTTGCACATACATTCCTAAATTAATTTTACAGCTCACACAGATCTACTTTTGGTCACAAATGCGTGAGAAATGCTTGCACATTAGCTAAACTGCACATACCTCATACCACATACACTCAATCAGCTGTGAGCAGCTCCACTATATACACTATATGCTGTACCCCTGCACTGTCTGCACATTGCATTCTCATGCAGGCCTCACACACAGGCAGATACATGATTATAACAGTAGAATAACTTGATACATAATTGGCTAGATTCACATTGATTGTACTTGATTAGGGCCGGGGGCCGCCAGACAGAGACGATCCAGATGGACCCAAGCCACAGCCATTACAGCAGCCCAAGGTGGAGCTGACGGTGTGAGGAGCCATGGAGGAAGAATGGCTGCTTACTCCAGGGAGACGACCAACGTCGGCGGAGCAGGTGGAGGAAGTGCCCAAGGCAGAGGCGCAGATCCAGAGATCCACGGTAGAGCCAGAGCGACTGAGGACCAAGGTAGAGCTGGCAGGAGGAAGGAACTCAACGGAGCTGGTGGGATGGAGCGACTTGGTGCAGCCAGTGCAGAGGAGTCCAGAGGCGAAGGAGAGTCGACGCCCAGCCAAGGCAGAGCAGGAGGGACAAGGGAGCCCGGTGGAGCTGATGGATCTATTGTTAAGTCGATGGAGCTAGGAGCCGAGGTGAGGCCACTGGGACTAGAGGTAAAAATTATAAGTACTTTTCGTTTTCTCACACAAACAGCTCGTTTTGTGTCTTAGGTCATAAATGTTTACTTACGATGGGGAATTGTTTTATTTGGACTCCTCTGTGCGTGCTCTTTGAGGTGGTGACCATAGACCTGCATCATATGAGTCACAGAGAAGAATGGTTTGACCTAAAAATATCAAAATAGAAACTACTGCGGAAACAAAGACACCTACACCTTGGATGTCCTTGAGGTAAGCTAAAACATATCAAAATTTAATTTGAAAGTGAACAATCCCTTTAAGAGAGACAGCATTAAAATCTACATCCATGTCTTCTGTGAAAAATCTGGACTTCATGATTGAAAAAGTGAAGGAAACTGGGAAAGAAGAAAGAGTACAGAAACTTGAGGACCTTAAAAGAAGAGAGATCAGGAGGAAAATAAGGGACTAATCAGAAGATTCAACAGATATTGTAAAAATACATATAAAAAAAAGAAATGTCCTATATTTTCCCAATTCAGAGAAAAAATCTAATGAAAGGAATAAAACCTTATATATATATATATATATATAAATAAATACTAGAATGACTCAAATACTGTCTTGTGCATGTATTTCCAGCTAAAATTACACTTAAACATGTCTATATAGTGATTGGAATATTCTGAAAAAGAAGAAACATGAATCACTGTTTATTTGTTTGAGGTTTTCATGTCTTTTGTTGTGTGAATAATTTAACAAACTTTGTTCATAAACCAGCAGATGTTATTGTGACTGAGAATATGACTTGCATTTGAGAATGTGGAATATAGTTTTGGGATATTGTTTGTATTTATATTTCCATGATTTACATTTCCATGAACTGTTAAATACAAAAAGAAAAAGAAGAAAAACTGGTTTAGTCAATAGAGTACTAAAACATTAAAGCATGCACATACATAATTTTATTTTTCCAATAAACAGTGATGTCCGATATTAGTTAATATTCATTTTACATATTAGAGTTACACATATGCTTCCAGCATAGCTACAAGTCAGTATCCATTGTTGTTCATCAAATCAATAACTCAGACATGTGATGATTCTACAGTATATGTGCTTTACAGAATTATAAAGCACTTGCTATTTCATTGTTACATGTTGTTGATGTTCAGTAACCTTCGTAGTAAGTACATGTTTCAGTTCAGAGTTTTTTCTCAAAAGTTCAGCATCCCGTAGTTCAGGCAGTCCACGTCAGTCAAGTCACAGCGATCAATTTAAATTCCCATTCTTCAGCATATTTTCTATCGCATCGCTACTCGCAATTTAAACTCCCTCCTCTAACCCAACTCCACCTAACTGAACCTGTAATCTGACTTTTGTTTCTTTTCCATTTACAGTTCACTTCATTATAAGTTTTCTTTATCATGTTTTTTGTGTTTCTACAACTCATGCAATCGTGAATTGTAATGTATGCATATAATGGTTCTGTTCTGTACCCCAGGGGGGGTTTGTCTTGCTGCTGTTTCCGCTCTGTCCAAGCATGGTTGCATGGACTGACATGTGGAGTTATGTAGTTTCCCAGAACAGAACCATCCCGCCAACACTTAACTGTATGCAATTTAATTGCAATAAATATACTTTAGCGAAAGTGGTCCTGACTGATCAATAAGTTCAGATCTCTGAATAATTAGTTTCTTATTCACATCAGATTTGAATTT